>NW_010271425.1:0-7302 GCF_000690775.1 Eurypyga helias
GCACAGGGGGACAATCACTTCCATAGAAATGACTTCCGTACGGTCCGTTCTGCTCCTGGATGGGGCGTGTGCTCAGACCAGGGGCAAAGCTCACTCCTCTATATGCATTTCTCTATATGCTCTCGTGCATTTCACAGGCAGATGAGAGCTCTGCAGCATAAATACAAACCAAGTCAGTACCAAGGCTCTCCTCCCTCTTTTATTTTTGCAGTATTTTGGTATGAAACACACAACAGGAAAGGTCACTGTACACTTTAATAACCTCCAGTATCCAAAATGAGATAAAAGGTGACTTCCTACTGTTTAAAGCTGTTTTAAACTGACAGCCCCAGGGAAGGGCACAAAGACACTGTGATCTGCCTGATGCTGTTGCTGTGCAGCAGGGTTGGCTCAGCAGCCTGGGACAAGGGATGGGACAGAGTTATGCTGCAGATGTTCCTGTATGTTAGAACAAGGTTTATTAGCTGAATATATATATTAGACCAGGTAAGACAAAAAGCAGACCACTGGGGGTGCATGGGGGGCAGCAGTCAGGCGTTTTCAGAGCTTTCATCCTCGCTCTGAGGGACGGATACATCTGCAGTCTGCATCCTGCTGCTGCCTCCTGCTTTCCTTCCTCCCTGGATACTGACTCAGCACCACCAGCCTTTTATCACAGGATAAAAACAATAGGTATCCTTCCTTCCAGGCATCACATCCGCTTGTTTCATCGATGTTTCTTTCCTTTGCTATCCTGCACACAGTCATAGCTCTAACAGGAAAAATGCTTCCACTATAACACCACAAATAAGGCATCTTTGGGATGCAGCCTCAGACACAGCAATGAGCCAAAACTGTCTTTGCTCAGAGCAGCTGAGATCCAAACCTCTATCCCCAAGCCACAGTAAACATCTTGCCTTCTCTGGGATCACTTCTGATCCCAGAGCTTTGTGTCTTGGGGCTGGCCATGAGAAAACCTGGTCAGAAAAACAGGACCACACAGAAGGCGTTTACAGCCCAGCCAGCTGGTATTTCCAGGCGGCAGGGAAATAAACCCAGAGGGTACCAACCAGCTCCGTGAGCTGCCCACACGAAAGCATGCACCTTGCAGAGAGCTCACCTCGCTAGGTCTGTACAGACCAGAGTCCCCAAGCTATCCCACAGCAATCCCCTCCCAGAGACCCACACCTTCAGTCCTGCCTTTAGGTGAAGAGACTGAGCCCACAGTCCCTGTCATGCTCAGACCCACTCTACCAAGCAAAAATAAATCAGTTAAGCCTTACTGCCAGAGGCAGCAGGTAAGTGGTTAGGTGCAGGATGCGTGTAGGCACCAGGGCTGACAGGCAGCAATCTTTTTCTTTGCCATCATCAGCTTCTACTTGTAAGATCAAACACAGAAAGTATTGAAGTGATGCTTACTGTCCCACCGACTTCAGACCTATCAGGCACTTGTTTCCTATCCAACACAGCGACAAGCACAGAAATCAGCAGGAGGGTAAGGCAGAAAGATGTGGTTGAACAGAGATGAAGAGATACTTCCCGAGACAAGCATCGACTGATCGTGTCCAAAGGGACCATCACTGAGTACGTCCATGCCACAGGGTCCTGCAGCAGCACAGGCAGGTCACAAGGCAGGACATTCTGCTTCTTGGACTCCCACATGACCAAATACAGCTACTGAAAAAACCCCACTCGTTACTTGTGCTGCTTCCCAACTTGTTACAACAACCAGAATGATTCTCTGAACAGGTGGGTTCTGCCTGCAGAACAGTTGCATTCAGATCCCATCCTCTGGCAAGCCATCGGGAAGGGGAAATCATAGAATTGTGGAACGGTTTGGGTTGGAAGGGACCTTAAAGATCATCTAGTTCCACCCCCCCTGCCATGGGCAGGGACACCTTCCACTAGACCAGGTTGCTCAAAACCTCATCCAGCCTGGCCTTGAACACTTCCAGGGATGGGGCATCCACAGCTTCTCTGGGCAACCTGTTCCAGTGCTTCACCACCCTCTCCGGGGAGAATTTCTTCCTGATGTCCAATCTAAACCTACCCACTTTAAAAGGCCTCAAACCAAGAGCATGTTATCATGCCAGGAATGGGCTTATAAGGTTATCCAGGGGTGTAAGGAGGAGGAAGAAGGTTCAGGCTGTAGACACCAGACAGGTTACACACAGCTGGGTACAGTGAGGATGATGCTTCCAGAAAGAGCATCAACAAGAGCTGAGTGATGGCAGAATCATCATCCTGCCCCGAGAGAGTGCTTCTAAACCCCCAGTGCATCTTAACTGTAAGAATCCTACTCTGATCAATAAAAGTGAAAAATTACAGGAACAGGCATTTCTGAGGTATTTCATCCTTCCTGTACTTCTCAAATTTCATAAAGGTTCCAGCATTAGGAACAAGGTCAGGTTTATTTTCCACTCCCTTGTTTCTGACAAGCTGCAGTGCTCTCATTTGAGGTCATGGTCTTAACTCCTAGAGAACCCATCCTCCTCGGTGAAGGATTCATCAGACATGGGCTCCTGCTCTTCCCATCCCCACCTCGCTGTGGGAAGATGGGCCAGAACAGAGCAAGGCTAAACAGGACTGCGAAAATGAGCGGTTCTGCGAAAACGAGTGGTTCTGCGAAAGGAGGCTTTTGAGATCTGATGATTTGAAGACTTCTTGCACTGAGGAAAGGGAAAAAAAAATTCACGATAGGAGTTTCCTACTGGCATTGTATGGCCAAATTTCCTTTTTTTTTTTTTTGGAATTAAACGTGGCAGGAGAAAATGACTTATTCTGTTAGAGTTTTACCAGACGCTTTTGTATTTCAAACATCAGATTTCTCCTACGTGGACAACACAGTGTTCTGTGTCTTAAAAAAATAGGACATCTGAGACTCTCTCAAGATTTTGGGAAGACAAATAGGGAGCTCTTAACTAATTTTTTCCCTGCCTTTAAAAAGAGTAGGGTGGGGGTGTGAAGCCAAGCAACCACACGCATTATGAAAGCTTGTACACAGGGAAGATGGACAGGAAGCATCGATTTTCCAGTATACATATAGGGGCAGATATTGTTTGGATCTTAAAAATACATCAAGTCCAAAATTTACTCATCTAGATTCTCCCCACGTCTAAGTGAGATGACAAAGCTGCCTTTTCCACAGGAATCAAGTCAGTCTATTTAGAAACTTTGGTGATAAAGCTGGTTCTGATTAAGCAGCCCAAAGAGAATTAATGCTGCCCAAGCAGGTTACAGACACTGGTAGCCTCTTTTTTTTGACAAATTAAACACAGAATTTGAATTCATTACTGTTTGTCCTAAGGCTGCTAAAACACATTTATCAGGAAGCAGGATAAGGAAAGGAGACTACAGAAATAACGTCCTACCCTGAAGAACAGGGTGTGTATCAGACAGAAGAGACTTTGCAGGGTTACCTTCCTTGAGAGCAAGTAAGGACTTAAAAAATGAGACCCAAGACTCACCCTGAGCCCACACAGTGCTGTAACCTGTGCAACTCCTTTATCTGCCCCCTAAATCAGCCCTGCAGCCCAGCCCATTGTGCTGTGTGTTGTGGTGGAAATAATTAGAACAGTTAATTACCACTGATGGGAGAGCTGATATTCCTTTTCCTGCCCTGCTTTGTGCTGTGAGCTGTAACCTCCTACCAGAGCCCTCAGCAAATGACAACAGGAGACAAGAGTCATTAAAGCAACCGCTAAACATCACCCAAGGATGGGCAGCAGGAAGCTTAATGGGCAATTAGCGCTGCAATATCATCAAACCCTGCTCCAGTTAACACTCCCAGCCTAAGGAGTGACAATGAGCAAGACCTGGAGTCCAGAGTTCCTGGAGGAAAAGTATTTGGTGGACTCTGCTGCACTGGAGAAAGTGTTTATTCAGGGAGACTCCTGCTGTGTCTCATCCCAGGAGGTCACTGGGGAGAGTTTTCACTTTCCCTTTTCCCTCTTCTTCCTTTCATTATCCCCCTCACCCTCCCAAAAAACCACTTTTACTGCTGTAGTTGATGTTTGCCACTAGCAGCAGATCCTGAGAAGAAATCTGCGTGCACGTCAGCCTGTCTTGCCCTATTTTATGCAACCCTAGGCAGAGCAAATGCAGAGGGAGGTGGTGTAGGGCATCACACAAAGAACAAAACAGTGAAAATGCAATTTTTCTGTTAAGGGGAAGATGCTGGTGCGATTTCTATTTGCCTGACTAGAGGAAAAGTCCCTTCCCAGAACTCCAGACTGTTCATACTCTGCCAGACTTGCATTTTTCTGAGCTCCAGCAGCCGTGGCAGCAGCTTGAGCAAGTTGTGCAAGAGAAATGAACAAAGCAGTGGGACAGACCTGTCTGGACCAGCACTCGGGCAAAGCCCAAGAGATGCAGAGTACAAATGTGCTTCTCCCATCCTTACACCAAAGGCAGACACAGAAGCTCACCCACACCACGCTAGCGCTCAGCACAGCCCCGTCCAGCTCCAGGACTGCATACTTGATCTTTTCACAAGGCAAGTGGAGAAGCCCCAGGAAAACATCTGCCAGAGCCCAGGAAGAAGCATGAGTAGAGCTTTAGGAACAGCCCCCGATGAGCACCAAAGAGATGCTGTTTCTGATTTGATCCTACTGGCAGCAGAGTGTCCAAACTCGATCAGTGCAGCTCCTTCCCCTTTTCATCTTGGGAGTTTCTTTCTGCTCTCATCCTCCTGGTCTTTCTTTTCTGAGTACAGCAAACCTGGGTAAGCCATCAGCTGTTGAAAGAGTTATCCCTTGGGTAACCACACAGCTTTTCTTCACAAAACAGCTGACCAGAACTGCCCTCCTGCTAAGTACCAAAGCTCTGGCTGCTCCATGCAACAAAAGACTTTACAAAGGGGTAAGGAAAGATCAGAGCGATGCTCTCCCTGGTGTTCACAGACACTGACAGAGGCAACTCTCCCACAAAGAGCAAAATAACCTCTCTACAGACACCTATTGCCTTAAATTAATGCAGAGACTCCAGGCCCACTGAGCACCAAAGGATTTGTGGAGTGGCATGAGGGGGAAGCATTTCAGGAGACATGTTTGCAAGTTTGGTGCTGGAAGCATGACTGAAAGATGCCAGACATCATTACAGCTCCCAGACTTTCTTCCCCCTGTTAACAGCCCTCTACTCTGCCTTGTGGAGTCAGGATGTCAGGCACCCCTTCTCCAGGAGCATGAGCAGTCCCACCAACACTCCTGGGACTCACACAGAGAGGTGGAAAGGGTTTGCACCCTGTCTCGTGACTCCAGCTGCCTCTGCCAGCTCCCCACCACAAGTGGGATGACTGAGCCATCCCACTGCTTGGATGCCTAAAACTCATTGCTTCCCCCTGGGCTGGAACAAGCAGGGTGGTCTGCACCCACCCCTGGGTGATGACAAAAGCCAAGACACCCCTATCTGCTGTACCCCAACCATGGTGAGGGGAAAAAGCAGCACAGAAACCCTGAGCAGCTCTGCTGAGTGCTCACCCGTCGATACCCTGGGCAATGGGGCTGCAGGAGCCAGGAGCACTCCCAGCACCGTCCCCCACCAGTCCCCAAAGCAGGATGCTGCCCAGTAACAAGGCAGGGGAGGGCGACCATCCCCCCATCGTTGCTGACCTATGGCTGTGTCGCTCCCCCGTGCCTCCTCCCACTGAAGCCCGGGGCCAGAGAGCAGACAGCACGGCTGCTGCCGGCACAGAATCCCTGACCTATTTTCGTACATGCAGGCATGCACAAGATCACAAACAAAGGGAGCTTTGGCTTAGGATATTTAAAGGAAAAGATACTCATCTAACTCTCCTCAGAAACCACAGTGGCTCTTATGATGTTTATTATCTTCCTGAGAAGCATCCTTGTGCTTGGCTGTGGGAAAGGAAAGAAAACAAGCACAGAGCAGCTGGGCGAAAGGAAAACAAAAAGCTCCATTAGGCTGCAAAATCACATTTCTAGGAAAGCAACAAAAGGGGATGTAAGAACTGGAGAATAAACAGGGCCTAGGACTTGAAAAACACAAGAGCAACCAGGACTCACCTATGTGGAAGGAACAAATGTCTATAAAGAGGAGTGAGCGAGCAGTCCTGCAGGCATGTCCCTCACCTCCCTGTCACTGACCCATGACTTGCTTGTGCAGACTCATCTAAACAGACAATAAACGAGTCAGCTTTCCCAGGGATTTTTATTCAAGACTGCTGAAGGACTTGGATGAAACAGAAAAGTATTTAATCCGCACCTCAGGCAGGTTTTGGAGCTGGCAGCTTCAGCTGGTATCAAGTTAGCCGAACACTTTTACGCCAGCTACTATCTCTGTGCACATTCCTGTATGGGTGAGGACCTAGCAATGCAGTTCTCAGGTTTTGGAACAACAGCCACAATAGAAACCCTTTAAACCACAATCCTTAGTCTGAAAAATGCCCCAAACAAACCCAGGAGGTTCACAAAACAGTCTTCTGCCAACCAGCTCTCGTGGAAAGATGTGTTGTGCTCAGGGCAGAGCAAGAGCCTGCAAAGAGGCAGCAGCCAGGAGCGGATGGGGATTGCAGGAGTCCAGCTCCAAGCCCGGAGCACCCTTGTTTGGTTGGTTCAGTGAAGTTCACTGTTGGAGAAGCCTCCAGCAGTTTGGTTTGCCGGCTTGCTTCATATCCTGGATTGGGAAATGCCTGCTTGTCCCTAAGAGCTCCACTGCACAACAGGAAGGGTGCAGTGACGAATAACAAAAATGGTTACTACAAATAGAGATGCTGACAACAGTTACTCAATATCAGATGCTGGCAGCTCTCCTGGGGCTCTCCATGCAGCTGGGAAAGGTGCTGCTGCCGGGATTTGTTGGTAACAAAGCTGGGGCAACAACCCACCCCCACAAATGTGTGCAGGCAGGAAGGGAAAAAAGAGCAAGAATAGATCACAGTGTCCTGAACAATGAGAACAGGAAAAGTCCCTCTTGCCTGGGGAGCCGGACAAGAGCAGCAAAACCTCAGCTCCATCCTGCTGCCAGGCAGCCTGTGGGATCCGCTCAGCCTCCTAGGAAGATGTGGGCTTAAACAAGCACTATGGCAGACAGAGCATCCCCTGACAGCAAGGCAGAGGGGGAGGGAGGGTTGGCCGGGGGGAGGGGGGTTCAAGCAGTATTTCATCTGAAACACCGTCTTTTTCTGCAGAACCACCCCCTCCCCAATTCTGGCATCCCCTCCAGAGAGCCCCTTGCTCTGCATCCCCCTGGATAAAGCTGGGGCTCACTGTATCCCCCCACCCTATTACTGAGAAAGCTGCTGCCAAGCTTTGCCTTGGCACATCCTGCTCCCCCCATCCCATCCTCCCTCCACCCCCCCCTTTT
>NW_010271426.1:0-484 GCF_000690775.1 Eurypyga helias
GGGGGGGTACTGGGAGACACTGGGGGCTGCAGGGGTGGTCTTACTGGTCTGTATTCATTTGTACTGGTCTGTACTGGTTTATGCTGGCCTGTACTGGTCTGTATTGATCTGTACTGGTCCGTACTGGTTTATACTGGCCCGTATCAGTCTGTATTGTTTCTGGGTGAGCCGGGGACCATAGGGAGAGTTCCTGGAGGGGTTGGGGGGGGGTACTGGGAGACACTGGGGGCTGCAGGGGTGGTCTTACTGGTCTGTATTGATTTGTACTGGTCTGTACTGGTTTATGCTGGCCTGTACTGGTCTGTATTGACCCATACTGGTCCGTACTGGTTTATACTGGCCTGTACTGGTCTGTATTGGTCCGTACTGGTCTCTATTGATCCATACTGGTTTATACTGGCCTGTACTAATCTGTATTGGTCTGTACTGGTCCGTACTGGTCTTTACTGGTATATACTAGTTTATACTGGTCCGTGCTGGTCCG
>NW_010271427.1:0-14368 GCF_000690775.1 Eurypyga helias
AAAAAAAATCTAGAGGAGAAAAGTAGATTTTTTTTTTTCTGACCTTTTTTACATGGGTAGGGCTGATAAATATAGCACTGTAACCTAAAATAAATAGATCGTTACCTGAGAGGCTGCAATACAATCCACAGCATCCTCCTCCTGGCTTGCCAGGATCCATGCGTGCTGAGGCAACGCACCTCTTGTTCTCCTTTTTCCAGAGCAGTTACCACGTGCAGACTCAATTTGGCAACACAGAGTATTGCTCGGCTCGCAGGAAAATATTTTTGTACCTGTTACTGCTGTCATATTCCGTCTGTTAGCATGAGGTCAGATGGTTGTATTCACTGTCATGGCAGTGTCGTGCTGCGTGTCCAGCCACGTCACTCTGGAAAACGGGTCCTGCCCCAAAGAGGTCGCAGTGGGAATGCAGCCGAGGGGGAGAAACGCAAATGGATGTGGGCACCCAGAGGGAGGAACCCGACCACAAACCAGAACTGCTGGCACAGTCCAGGCAGGGCTCAGCGTACTCCCAGGTTTGCAGGATTTACATCGCCAGTTTAGATTTCCAAGTTATCTATTTAAGTTTCTACGTTTGTTTGGAGTTGGGTTTTTTTTAAGTTGAAGTGCCGTCGATTTATTTATTTTAAAATATGCTTATTTTTTGAGATTAGTCAGATTATATCAGATTATGTTGTAGTGAAAATACACCTGGAATAGTTCTACCACACGAATGATCTGCCCTTTTCCTTTTTGTTACCAAAGACAGGATTTTTAAAATATTTTTCAGTAGTCTCACAACAAGAAAAGGATCTCAGGAAACTACTTCAAAAGGACTTCTGGGAAAGAAGACAAAAGCTAAACAAGAGCTTGGGACAGATGCTACCCAATCAGGGGAGGTTTAGATGGGTTATCAGGGAAATCCCTTCCTGGAAAGGGCTGTCAGGGTTGGAAGGGGCTCACCAGGGAGGGGGGGTGCCCGGGAGGGGTTTCAGAGCCGTGGGGCTGTGGTGCTCAGGGACATGGGTCAGTGCTGGGCTGGGCAGTGCTGGGTCAATGGTTGGACCTAGTGATCTTTTCCAACCAAAACAATTCTTTGATTCTATCATTTGTAGTAGCTGTGGGTGTTTAAAAATTGACTATTAGGGTATTTTTCCAGTTCCAGTGGTATATTGTAAAAGGAATGGTTGATAAACACTGTAAGTATGGTGGGTGTCCCCCTACCATTATTAGCGTAGGTACTGCCTATCCTAATTAGCTCTAATTATTGAAGGTGTGCTTCAGAAAGAGCTCATTTACCACTGTTCTGGATGACGCTAATGGTCCTGCAGGTAGCCAGGAGCACTGGAGGTCCTCAGTGGCATGTCCTCTCCCTTCCCTAGTACTGCTCCTGCCTGACCAGGCCAGGGAAGATTGCCGAGGCTCCCATGGTCCAAAAGGTTCAGAAAACAGTGGTGTCACATCTGGAAAAGTGAATTTCCATGCAAATAGGGATTCCCTTTGGCGTGCCGCGGTTTGTTTCCTGAGCACAGGGCTGGTTTGTGAATGAGCAGTTCCAGGTTGGGTTTGAAATTCTATTTTAATTTACTGGTAGGTGTGGAAATGATTTTTTTTTTTAATGTTTACAGACATAATGTTTTCATTTCACTGGAATAAATCCATTACTGAGGTTGTGATATCTGTATCTGAGCTTTGGTTGGAAAACTGTTGTTGTTTTTATGGGGATCACAGTCATTAGATACTGGAGTTTCCTAAAGCTCGTTGGCCATCTAGTCCAGTCTTCTCTGTCTCCTGGCCATCAGGTTTCGCTCAGTCACCTCCACATCTGACTCAGTAAGTAAAACCATTAGTTTGACTATACTATAGGTTCCAGAGATACATACATTCGGAAGCGTAGTGTTACAATCTGGCCAAATTCCTTTGAATTTTCTGTCTGGTTAAAAGACTGGGCCAGCACTATAGGAAGTTTCCATTGCCTCAAAAGAGTATTTTCACGGTTCTTTTTTGACTAACTCATCAGAATTTTTTAGTGTCTCTCAACTTCTTCACAAAATGAAGCCTCTGCTTATTTTTTCTCATTTATTTTTGTGTATATACAGTTGTTTTCCTCAGGACTCTGTGGAAACCAAGGGAATATACGGACCTTTAATCTCAGTTCTGCCACCCAACCCCACACTAGTTAGCTTCAAACTCTAATGCTGCTTACAGTTTATAGGGAGTTTATTTTTTTAAAAATGTGTGCATACATGGTTTTTATTTATCTATAAAAATACAGTGTTCGTTTAGCTTTAAAAGGATACAGACTGAGGTTGAGATGTTCCATTATCCAGCCACTTCTGGAAGCTGTTAGAGGCATTTTCATGGAGATCATGTCCTGCCTACATAAAGGGATAACAGCGGCTGTAACTCACTTAAGAGTTGTAAAAACCAAATAATTTACCTGTCGTGATTTGTGCAGCGCTTCCACCATTCTCGTATCTGAGCGCGTTTTTATATGGCGTCGAGAGAGGACTCGTGTTGTCTTTGCAGTGCCCAAAGCAGGGGCAGCTCTCCAGCAGCTCCGACCGGAGCAGGCAGGTAGGGAGCTTCTCCTTCCCAAGAGCAAGGTCCTGGGGTTTGGGAGGGTTTGGTTCCCTCACCGGAGGGAGGAGGAGGGCTGGCAGGGAGGATGCAGGCAGAGCCTGGCGCATCCTGTGCCATCGGCGGGGTTTTAGTGGGCAGTTTGTTTTAGCAGAGCGGGGCTGAGAGCAGTTTAATGGTACCAGTTGAGTACTTACACAAATCCCTTGGAAGGGAACACTGTTGGAGCGGGTATGCTCTCGGTCTGGCTGCTTCTCTACGGTAGCCAGGGAGCTGATTGGAATTTCTTTTCTGGTGGTGTTTTGTTTTCTGCTGCGTTAAATAAAACCAAGTCAGGACCTGGAAAGCTTAAAGTGCCATTTCATTTCAGTTTTCAATTGCATATGAAAATAATCCTCAGAATAGCTGGAGGTGCCCAGAAAGAACAGCTGGAGGATGGAGAGACATGGGAATAGCGACTGCGGAGGGGTGGAAAGGCTTCGTAATGAGTCGTAATCGTCATCCTAATGAGTCCTGCAGTGCCGATGAGTAGAGTGATCTTTCCCGGCATGTTTCAGCATCCGGTGATCTGCTGGAGGCTGAATTCCCACCACCTCCTTCTGCAGCCACCCGCTGGTGTGTCATGCCTGGCTGGGTCTGAGTGGGTTCTGACTTCAACCTCCAGAACAAAAAATGGCAGTGGGTTGTCCGACCGACTGCAGTACCTCGTCTAAAGGAAGCGTTCCCGACGTTTGCCTTAAACCTGCTGCATGATACTTTCTCTGGGTCTCTTCCTTTCCGTTAGCTCCGGGTATCACCGGCTGTTGGCACCGTTAAGGAACAGCCAGCTGTTTCCAGAGAAGCATCCACAGCAGCTCCAAGATCTTCCTGAAAGGCACTGCTTGATTAGTCCCCATTAGGTTGGGCTTAATTAGGAACTGGGTTTTCCTTTGCAGCTGATGAATTAATTATGTGCATGGTTTTTATTACCCATTTACTCAGTACTGCAGTATAGTCTGCAGCAGGTCTTAGCCATATTCAGATGTAAATCCCCAGCGATGCCCCCGTGATGCCCGTGGAGGTGAGCAGCACACGTGTTTGGGAGCCCACACCAACACCTGATCACATCCCTGGTGTGTGAACTCAGCAGCTCCTCCATCCCTGGGTCTCCTGTCTTCAAATCTTTTAGTAATACGCATCCCCCCCTTCATACCTGTGCACCCTAATCCATGGCACCTTGGGTTTGGGGTTTGTTTACATCTTTTGCCTGGGTATGCTGGTTCGAGCCCCTCGTGTTGGTTAGCTTGCTCACTCATCAGTGAGCTGGGGGGTCGGGGGCTTTCCCGGCCGTGCTGTCACTCGGGGGGTCACTTGGACTCTGCTGCCATCGCTCTCGGGCGCCGGCTGTTGTCCTCTGGCTCTGACTCTCGCTGCTTGGGACCTGGCTGGTTGTTGGTCGGGGGTGGTGAGCAATTGTATAATTTGTTCTGTTATTTTAATTACTTATTATTGTTAATATCATTAGTATCACTATAGTAAATAATTATATTCAATTATTAATTAGTTCTTACCTCGATTCTTGAGCTTCCTTGTCCTTTCCTCTGATTCTCCTTCACTTTGGGGGGGATATGAGCGAGCGGCTGCGTGCTACGTTATTGCCAGCTGAGGTCAAACTACAACACTGGGGTACCTTGTTACAGTTGGCAGTTAGACTCGATCATCTTAGATGTCTTTTCCAACCAAAACAATTCTATGATTTTATGAATTTAAAAAAGGAAAAACAGACCTTTCCTGCCAAGTCTGCTGACTGTCTGCTACAGGGGCTCCAGGAGTGCAGCGTTGCTGAGGATGTCTGCAATCAAACAAAAGTGCACAGGCTTCCCTTACTTTTAGGTTCATAACAAATGGTATCAGAGGAAGGTAAAACCTATTAAAATATTTGAATAGACATTATATATGTTATATTGACTTTATTGACTTTATTTATCTATACAAGCACATATCAGACAGCAGACCCATGCATCTAATTCTGGTATATTTACACATATATAATAATGAATCTTTTTTTTTGTTATGAAACACACAAACCCCATTGCCAGCAATGTAATATGTAATATCTACTTTCTAGCCTATGAAATGCTCGCTGATGTGGCCTGGGAGACAAAATGCTGCCTCTGCTGGAAGTTGAAGAAATGCCACTCAGTTTTCCTGAGAGTAATCTTCAGAGCCTGGGCTTGATATATCAGAGGCACAGGCATGAAATAAAAAAAATAAAATTGACTGCCTAGCCCAAGCCTTCATTACCAGGCAGGATACAAATCCTATCAAGGAACTTCCCCTCACAGGCAAACATGCCCTCAATAACTTAAAAAAAAGAAAAGGAAGGAAGAAAGGCTGCCTTTTTAAGCTAAAGTGACTTTGACTTTCCACTGCACATCCCTCAGGCAATAAAATAATTTATGGTATGTTTCAATCAGATACTGGAAACGGTGCTTGCTTAAATTGCCTCGGCTTTGCTGGCATTTTCAATACGCAGTGGTTTAGCACCGTTTCCCAGCTGGAGGGGAGTGAGTCCCACCTCCCGCGTCACCTGGTCCGTCACGGACCGGTCTGCAAGGCAGTGGTGTGGTCCCCTGCCCACCCAGCCCCTCAGCCCCCAAAGCAAGAGTGTCACCTGACCTGAGTTATCATTTACTGGTCTTGTTTTCTGGGGTGACATCCTACCCCAGGAGTTACTCCAGCTGACACAGGTTGTTAGAATAACATTCCTATTGGGTGAATCAAATAAAAAAGTGGCCACAAATACAATAGAAACAGAAGCAGAGGCATCAGTTTTTCATATTTATTCCGGTTGCTAGATCTGGGAGGAAAAACTAATTAATTTGGGTAGGCTACAGTGCAAATTGGAGAAACCAAATCAGCAGGTAAAGTTTCTCCTCAAGGCCAAACAGTCAAAATAAATTCACTGACTGTTGTGTTTTCTCCTTAACGAATCTTACAATAAGGACCGTGATACAGCCCGCACCGTGAAGATCAGGTGTCTGGTTTAGAACGAGCATAGTTGCTGTCGTTTCTGTTGAGAGGTAAAGAGCCTTCATTTTCCATTTTATACTCCTTAAGACATGAATGTACTTAGGCTAGAAAATTCATTAAACATTTATATGAAGCCTGTTTTAACTTCAGACTTTTTGCTTCCCAAAGATAATTGTTTAAGAGAATGAACTGTCCTCCCTTTGTGGCTTTTCTGTATATTTTCCAAAAACTAATACTAGAATTATGAAAGATAGGCATAAGCACAGCAAAGTAAATTAAATCAAATTGCTAAAGCCTTGGGGAAGAGTTAATGCAAATTAATTAAACACATATAAGTTCCAAACAGCTCCAGAGTGAAGTTTTCTTCTGAGCATCACTACTCTCTGAAGATGCCTGAGACACCAGCACCTTCGCTGGCTGTGAAGTCACTATCTTGTAAAAACAAAAACCCCCAGAAAAATGAACTATTAACTCTCACTAATATTGTATATTGTAGTTTTTACAATCCCTTTACTTTTCTGTTGAAGTTATTACCTGCAAAAATGTAACTCTGAAATGAGCAACCAAAGCTAATTCTCTTTCTCTGTCACTGGGTATCATCTGTTCATGGATAGATGGAAATTCTGTATTTTAAAGACTATTTTGACCTTAAAGGAAGGAGAAACTTTCATTTAAAAGCTATTCGTAAGGCTAAAGTATCTTATAAGTAAATAAACCAGGGGAAGAAGAAAGAGGGCACTGAATAACAATAGGTGCTAAGAGTCATTAAAGCAGAGCTCCATGGAGAGGTGGAGAGAGGATTGTTCGCTGAATATGGTGCCTCACATGGAAACAGCAAAGGAAGAGAGGACATTATTACAAATGGTTGACAAGTTTGGGCATTAAAACATTAAATGGGCTTATAAGTAATGGGAGAAAATGACGGCAGAATCATCCATCGAGGGGTACGTAGCATATCGCACACAGAGCTTTCAGAAAGTTCCTGTCCCAAAGCTCTCCAGTGCCATCTGTGCTCTCCCTCCCCAGGCACTCAGGACCAGGGGAGGGTGCTGCGCAAGGAGGGTCTTCAGTCAAGTGCTGTTTGAGCATCCTTACGCTGTACAATTTTACAGGCCAATCTGCGCCTGGCTCAAAGTTGGCGTTAATTTTACCTGAATTCAAAAATACATTATGGTGCTGGCTGTGAGGGTAAAGGCAATAGGGCTGGAGAGTTTATGGATATGGAATTATCACAGCTGAAATGGAAACAAAGCCTGGAGAGCTTAATTCTCAGGGTGAAGAAATAGCTGAACGATAGTAGATCTTCGTAAATTTGATTAGTAGTGTCTCTGATATCTGTTGTATATTGGGATTTAGAAGGTTTTTGGAAAGGACGAACAATTCTAAGACAGGGTGGTTCGGGGAAAATACGAGAGTCTGTGAAAGGCAGGTCAGGCTTGAGTAGCTGGACAGCTCTGCCCTAGAAGAAAGGGGCAATCTGGCACATTTTCTTTCCCAAGAATAATTCTTATCTTTAAGCCAACAATTCCCTGCAAAGCTACTGCCTTGGGAAGCTCTTAGTGAAGCAGAATAAGGTGGAGAAATTGTACAGTGAGGGCAGAGGAAGACACTATTGGGTTGTGTTGAAAGGGCAAACATCAGGCTGGAGAGAGAGACAGGTGGAATTTCTTACGAATTTATCTTCTTTTGTGTTTTTTTTTGTTCTGTACCTGGACACAAAGAATAGGCATTCTGTGATGAAATTTTCTGATGACACATAATTGGGGGATATTATCAATGGAAAGAAGGCCTGCGGTATTGAGGATTTAGGGTTTCTGGTCTTTTATTTGCAGTAATCTGTGGCTGTACTGCAGTGGGTGTACCAGTTAAGAGTCTGGCTTCAAAATTATACAAAACCTTATGGTATTTAATCTACATAGAAGAAAGGTCAGGCTGGGATCGATGGGGTTCAGTATTTTCCACATCGGTATCAGTAGTTTCCACATCATCTCTTCTTCATCAGTCATTTTTGGGAGGAATCTCAGTCAGGGGCAGTTGTCCTCAGAGTTAATATCTGCCATTTCGTCATCCTGTACGCCCGAGCCTTGTATCCCACCTCTGGTGCTATTCACCACTGGTGCCTCTCTGCTCACCTTGCTGCCAAATAGTGCTGGTCTGCCCCCGGTAATTCCAAACTTGGATCATGATACAAGAAATTGGTGATTTTTGCAATTAGCTGTAAATACGACAGCGGCATGTTATGAGCTCTAAGCAATGTTGTCTTAACGTCACAGTCTCCAAAATTTACCTCAATTTCAAGTACTCTGTCATTAGCTGGATTCTTGTGTAAGCAAGAGACGGTGAGCAGCAACATGTGGAAGTATGGTTCCTAATTTACAGGAGCTGAGGGAATCTGTTTACAGCTTCCATTATGTAGGGAATTCAATACAAAGGGTGAGAACGTTATTGGTATCTGCGATGGAGATACCAGCAGATGAAGAACCTGAGGACAAGATGCTCTTGGAGAGATAATGGTTCCTTCTGAAAGGAGCACAGCACGGACTCGGTGGAGATTGTTCTCTCACAGATGTCAGGGATTTTATATTTTTATGTTTTACGTCGCTTAGACAGCTGTTTTAATATGGATGCAAAGATTTCACGTATCTTCCTGGCACAGGAGGCTCTTAGGATTTCTTCTTTCTCATGAGCTAAAAAATGAGCTGTGTTTTTTAAAGAGGCAGAATGGCTTGTCCCTCCCTGTTTTGCATCCTATTGCGAACACGTGCACGTTTTTCATGCCCGTTGCCTGATCTAAATAGCTGGGCTGACAAGAGCTGAGCGCCAGCATTAGTCTGTCCAGGTTGCCCTTATTCTTCTATAATGATTAAGTTATCAAAAGGCAAATGGGAGGGTGATGTTAGGATTTTGCATACACTGTGCGTTGGCCGTATTTTATTTATTTTGTATTTTGCTGGAATCAAAAGTCTGTCAGAGTTTGAAGCTGCAAACCTGAATTATTTAAAATGCAGTCTAATTCAAGTTATGGGAAAACGGCCCATTCTGTGCTTAGTGGAATATCAAAACTATCACCTGAGTGGAGAGAAAAGATTAATGTGTGATTATGTATTATTTGTTGAAGCCTGAAGGCAGCTGGGGTGTGGAGGGGGTTTATGTGCTGCTCCATCGATCCGTCTTCTGCCACTGCAACGTTAGGTCCTTCACTGGACACAGAATTCGGTGCCAGGGTCACTGTTGCCCACTTTATCCAAACTGAGCCAAGGCTTTTAGCTCTTTTTCTCCTCCTTCCTCTTCCACACAGTGCCGTGTGTTGGAGCCTGTGCTTCCTCTGTGAGGCTTGGGAGGGCTGAGCCTCCCGGGCTGCACAAGCACCTCTCGAGTGATAACATCGGAGAAGCAGCACCGTGTCTCTAAGTACTCAGCAAAAAATGTCAATAAACAGGATGAAACGCTTTGGATGTGTACGTTTCTGTTACTAGCTGATCGGTATCTGTCAAGGTTGTATCCTTACCCTGGTGAGCTCCCCTCTCGTGGATGCTGGCTTATGCTCTGGTGCCTTTCAGCAGTGGCTGCTTAACTCTGTCCCTCACGCTAATTCGCTAACGAATCTCCCTCTCTCCCATCCTGTCTCCCACAGACCCCCCCGCCGTGGAGCCTACCTTCCTGGAGATTCGGCAAGGCCAAGGCCGGAGCATCACCATGAGCTGCCGGGTCCTGAGAGCGTATCCCACGCGGGTCCTCACCTATGAGTGGCGGCTGGGCAGCAAGCTGCTGCGCACCGGCCAGTTCGACGTGCAGGACTCCACCGACTACACCGTCACCAGCCTCTCCCGCGACAGCTACGGCATCTACAACTGCAACATCATCAACGAAGCGGGCGCTGGCCGGTGCAGCTTCCTGGTGACAGGTAGGCTTGGCGGTATCTCCGTGTGCCAAGACACCGGAGCGTGCCGCTGGGTAACGCTGTCCCTGCGCCAACTTAACGAATTACCAAAGAGATGTATCCCTCCAAGTACAATTGTAGCTTAAGGCATCTGGGTTGGATTCTGGGGAGATTGGTAACAGAATAGGTGATTTAGTGTATTTCAGTGGTTTGAGAGTAAAGATTTTCATGTGCAAAATGTAAATATGCCTTTTCTGCAGACCTCTGTCAGTGTGCTTTTGAGGGAGGCCTGAGAAGAGTCATCAGGCAGCCAATTTCTTCTATTTAAAATTTGCACTAAGTCTTGAATTTCTTCTGTTTTGATATGCTCAGTGAGACCGGGGCGAGCAGACCGCAGTCTCAGTCAGCTTCAGGCTACTGGAGTACAGAGGGGTGTTGAAATTCGTTCATTTTCTCAAAAAGCAAAGGATTTTGTGAAGTTGATACACATTTCGTGAAGTTCATAGACTCGGGGAGAATGTGCACACCCTGCAGTGATCTACCATGTTGTATAATTACACATTGGATTGAGACAAACTTTATATTTTTGTCTTTAGTATCTTGGATCTGAACATTAAACTATTTTTTGAGGATGAATGTTTTAATTCTTCTTCTAATGGAAGTTAGTTACCATGGCTTGAAGACACATCTCCCTGATCTGCAGACACCCTGTGCCTGCAGCAGATGTCCCCAAGCTCAGGTCCTGTGGTTGCAGGTGTCACATCAGCTCTATGTTCCCCATCCCTCTAGGCTGGTTGTCCAGGCACATTTTAGAATCACGGGAGGGGAAAAAGGCACCTCTGGTGCATGAACCATCTCCTCCCAAGGTCAGGAACCCCCTGTCCCTCTGCACCAGCTGAGGGGGGTGTCCATCCCTGTGCCTTGTGTGGGCTGTCTCTGGAGGTCAGCATAAGCAGCCCCAGTCTCCCAGGGGATGTTGGAGCAGTAGCCCCATTTCAGCTCAAAGTCTGTCCCGTCAGCTGCTTGAAAAGTGGCGATGGGAAAAGAAACCCACGAAGAAAAAGTCCAGAATACGTAGAGGAGAGCTGTCTAGCAAGGGAAGATCCATCTTCCTTGGGATTAATTCTTGTTTAACCGACTTGGCTCCAGCTACAATCAGCTCTAAACGAGGTTTTGTTTTTGGGGTTGCTGGCAACCTGTCAGCTCCCTGAACCCAGCCTTTCTTTAGGAAAATGGGCAGCATTATCAGCCTCACTGCTACCAGCAGAAAGGCCTGGATTTATGGATGAGCTGCAGAGCACCTCTCAGGGGCCCTGCTCTGCTCAAGGCCTGGATATCCGGGTAGACCCTCCATACGCATCTGTCCTGGGAATAAAGGAAACAATTCAGCTCCCCTGTAAAATTTGGGTTTATGGGAGAAAAAAGCGGGTCTGCTTTTGTGTGGATACTTTGGGTTTTCCTCTTTTGGACTAAGTTGAATGGCATCGCGTTGGCAGGGATTTCATCCGGCCGGCAGCGCGCGGCACAACCGTGGTGGGAAGACAGCGAGCGCCCCGGTGACTGATGGCTCTGCTTCCTTCAAAATGTAATCAAGCCTTTGGCTGACTTACGCAGAGCCTGCGAGGAGGTATTTTCATAGTCACCAGCTTCTCCAAATCTCTGGAGTTTAATCCAAAAGGTGGCTCTGAAGGAAACCAGAGAAACAGTCTTTTTCCTCAGATGAGTAAGTGCAGTTCAATTTACTGTTCATCACACTTTGGACCCCAGACTGTGGAAACCTATTTGAAGGCAATTATTTTGCCAAGACTAGGGCAATCTGAGTGGCTTTCTGTGATTTATTACCATGCCAAAGGAAGGCTCATAACTAAAAATTAGTACTAAAATGGTTTTATGATGTACTCTGTCTTGCGTGTGCCTTCTGATTAGTTTATACCACTATGCAAATTCATACTATAAGGTTGTGTTAAGGTTGATGAAGGTGACGCTTTGGGTTACGACTTCAGTGCTTCCCTCGGTCTCTAAGGTTAAAACCAACATGTTTAGTAAATAGATTCTTTGACACGTGGAGTTGAAACTACTCTGAGGAAAGAGCAGCAGCTGTATTCTGGTCCAGGTCTCATCAGGACAGATGAAGTTGAAGTGCTGGGGAACTGAAGACGTGTAGAAGAAAAATGAAAAAGTGGTTAAAAAGGAGGCTTACATTTCACTGGGAATGTGGATACAAAGAAGAAATGGGTCACTTCTCAGACACTGGCATGGAGAAAAAAGCCAAATAAATAGCCCAGTTGCAGGAATCTGGTGATAGTGGAGAGCTTTTCATTTGGGTGGAATAATGGGAGTGGTTGTAGCCCATTTTAGTTGGTTTTGTTCCCAGGTTTTCACGTCGTAGCAGTGTGCTGCAATGCTCACGTTGCAGGGGCTGCAGAGCAGCATTGGTATGCTGAGAGAAAGGTTTTCAGTACAGTATTAAAAACAGCCTGGATGAAAAGATTTATACTGGCCCTAGAGTTTGCAAAACCTGTTTTTACTGCATTTGTACTTTGAGCCAGATTTGAGAAGATGCAAGGAAAATAAATCACATGCGGAAAAGGCGGTTGATTTATGTCAGGGGAGCCAATCTGAGGCAGATTTAACCTGCTACCGTCTTAAAAATAAATAAGAACACACAAGCAAAATTGTATTTGTGGGAAAACAAAGTTGAGTTCATGCTACTCACAGCTTTGCTTATCTGTGTATTTTATTCCGCTGTAGATAGTGCACATCATATCCAAAGAGCCACGGAAAGTACATTTCAGGCAGCGTGTCATTAAAACCCTCCAAGGCTGGAAGCAAATAGGAAAGAAATAGATGCCCAGAATGTCAGGAGTGGCACAGCAGCCTCCGTGCAGGTGGAGGAAGGATTTGATTGCTGGAGAAAGAGCCAGAGTAAGCACAGGGATGGTCCCCCTCCGCGGAGAGGCTGCTGCAGCGGGAGCTTCTCGAGGGGTAGACCTGGAGCCTTCCCTGGGGTCGCATCCTGGCTCCTGCCAGCCCAGGTCACTCCGGGGACAGCATTTCTACAGCAACTTGGGTCTGTTCAAGGCAGGGGAGGTTGAACTCTGTGTTTTCCGGGTTCCCCGTGTGTAAGAGACTGATGAAGCAAGCCCTTGCATTGCTGTCAGAAGGGCTGGCGCTACAGCGGGGGGTGTATAATAATATTCTGCGCACCCGGGGAGCTGCTCAGGATTAAGATGATCCATAATTGAAGTTACCTGACAAGCCCTGGCATAACGCTTTATCTTCGGCAGCGTATAACTTGGCAAGCTTTAACCACTTGTGCTGAAATTTGCAGTATTTTGTTTCATCCACACCGAATCCTTGCAGCTGTTTAATCAGTGTGTTTAAAAGAGCCAGATACACCTCCTTGCACGATTCCATGCTTAAATTGCATTGTGATATCTGTCTCTCCGTACTTTGTAATGCTGGTTGGACAATGCTGTATGTAATCTGGGAGGCACTATTTAAATTAAATTCCTCCCGCAGAGGTTGGTGAGGCACTGGGACAGGTTGCCCAGAGAAGCTGTGGGTGCCCCATCCCTGGGAGTGTCCAAGGCCAGGCTGGATGAGGCTTGAAGCAACCTGGGCTATGGAAGGTGTCCCTGCCCATGGCAGGGAGTTTGGAACCGCATGGGCTTTAAGGTCCCTTCCAACCCAAACCATTCTGTGATTCTATGAATCTATAAATCATTAATCAAAACACTGGGTGGTACTAAACAAAGCTACTAATGGCATTATGTTCACTCAGTTAATTTTACCAACTACTGATCCCACCATTGAGCTGCGACGGTTTTGAATATTGATTTTGCATTGTTCTGCTTTGTGGATTTTTTTTTTTCCCATAAAATATTGCATTAATTAACAATCCAACCTTTAATTATTTACTTATCCAGCCTTGCATCACACTTTCAGTGCTTCTGGCCAAGAGCATTGTCAAGTCAATCAACTTGTAATTATGCAGGTTATAGTTTTTAGTTACCAGCATGACCACAGCTTTCCCTTTCTTTGGAGCTTCACTGTTGTTACTGAATTAAAGACAGAGCAGAACAAACCCTGGGGGCATGCACGTACCCACCCGTGCTGGCAATCTCGCCGGGGGTGTCTTCTCAGTCTGCCTGAGCATCTCCCATCTCCCGCCTTCCTTTTCTCTGTGCCTTAGGAAATGGGCATCTGCGGGGCTGGACTCTGAATCATCCCTTCTGTATGATCCCAGCATCCGTCCCTGTTAGGAGCTGTGTGATGTCGCCCTGTGGGAGCATCCTCGCTGGAAACCTGTTCAGCAGTTTCTGCATCAGTGTTCCTTCCTTGCCCGTGGCACTGTACGGTATCGCTGTGGTCTGCGCAGCATCGAGCTGAAGTCGCGTCACACTTACCATCCACCCTTTTCATGAAAGCCAGGATGCTTTTGCCACAAGGGCCTTATCTTAAAATAAATCACAGACACTTGAAATTGCAGGGTATCAGGTTCTTCTCGGTGATTTAAAGAGTGTTCTGCCGTTTAAAGTTGTACAGCTTCGTTAATCTTTTCTTATTGGGGAAAGCCTTTTGCACTGAACTAAGGGATGGAAATGTATATTGTTTGTAGCTTCCCGTTTTTGTTTTTTTCTTAGAAGCTCTTTGGGATCCATGTTAAACAACAAGCAAAAATCCCATCTTAGAAGTAATCTGGAGGCAGATTCATTCTACTCTTTTTACCTGCACAATCCCAAAATGCCAGGCTTTTGCTACTTTGCCTGTTTCTGTACAAGATTTTGACCCAATTGAGGTGCCAATTCATTTTATGCTCGTTTCTAAACCAAAATACAACCCAGAACTGAAGCAAACGCCTGTGGCCTGAGTCTTCCTCCTAACACCGCAGTGTTCATCACTTGGTGCTGTATC
>NW_010271428.1:0-559 GCF_000690775.1 Eurypyga helias
CATAAGCCAAAAGCTGTGAGGGAACTGTTAATATTCCTTTTACCACCCTGAGCAGCCTGAAGGAAACGGCATCCTAAAGGAAGCTTATCTATCCAGACTCAGGAGACTGGCCATACCTCTGGGTCTGAGACTCCTCTGAGCGCTGACTTCTAGGAAGATGTGATCATAGAATCATAGAATGGTTTGGGTTGGAAGGGACCTTAAAGATCATCTAGCTCCAACCCCCCTGCCATGGGCAGCAACACCTTCCACTAGACCAGGTTGCTCCAAGCCTCATCCAGCCTGGCCTTGAAGACAGCCAGGGATGGGGCATGTCTTCATCTTATTAATAATGTGTTGATTGATCTCTCAGTGATGTTATTCATGGAGGCAGACACCTTTATCTAGACAGAGTTTGCAAAACATTAATCCATCACTGAAGGGCTGGATGAGAGATTTTTGATGCTAGATCCCAGAACCTATTTCTACCCTTAAAAAAGAGTTTTACGACGTACCGCGGCGGCACGGAACGACCTCCTCGCTCGGCTCGCGGCATCGGGGGCCTGAGCTCTGCGCCTCC
>NW_010271429.1:0-28712 GCF_000690775.1 Eurypyga helias
CTCCAGAGGTGCCTGCCCACCTCAGCCACCCCGTGATTCTGTGATTCTGTGAGCTGCCGGTGCCAACATTTAGTCCTAATGTAATTTGGTCCCAGTTCGATTTTCCATAAAATAAATGTATTTTAATTTCTTTTAAGTTACGGAGCAGGTTCAGCTCTTTTACTCTATTCTCCATAGGATGTGATTAATTTAGATTCAGGGCTTCTACACCTGTGTCAGCAGAATAAATGGGTGGGAAGCACAGCCTTTTTGTTTATTGTACTTCACCACGTGTACCATTGTAACTCAACTCATTAAAGACTCGTTAACATCCATTATACTTATGACTGCTTTGTAAACAATGTTAATTCAATAGGACTTCAGAGCTTAATTCCCTCTAGAGTCCTTTGTAACTCCTGGCCATGACTTTCTTGCTAGCTGAAGTGGAAAAGGGACCCCTGTGAGAGATTTATGGACTTTGCAAAGCCTACTAATTTAGTAATGCCATAGTTCAAGAATCCTATTATTATGAACCCTCAGCACTGAGCTTATTGCATAGACTAGGAACTTATAAACAGCTTCTTTTCAGCAAAGCAATAACCTTGCAGTCCAGCCAGCTTTGCTCTGATTTCCCAGAGATCAGGTGGACCAAACACTACTCCCTGTTACATTGGCTTCCAGAAAACTATTTCTGAAATGTGCTCTTGGTGCCAAATCTGAGAGGTTTGGGATGCTGGGACTGCATTATGGACAGGCTGTGCCCAGATTTTTATTTAAATCTTGGGCTCGTAATGGTCATGGCACAAAAGCAGAAAAAGAGGCTATATGATGGGAACGGACCCTCCTTTTCTCTGCAGAAACAGCGAGGCGATACCGCTGCTCTTCAGCGTTGCACTGAGGGTTGGCTTTTGCAAGGTTTATCCACAGCCAGCTTAGGGCAAGCAGAATAAACGTAAGACTTTGTGAAGGCAGCTAATGTAAAATTATTACTGTGAAATAAAAGAAGAGAAAGAGACTGATTCCTGGGAGTTCCTACAGAGTCTGTTGTGTCTCCTAGGCAGGGGCTGCAGCCCCATCCAGCTGCCTGCTCACCCTGTTCTTTGATTCTTCCCCAGTGCACCACTATCTCATGTCAGAGAGAGGGAACGGAGCTCTGGTCCAACCTCGCAGGGTCATTCTTCCGCCCAAACCGGGGTAGATCTGACATAGGGGTATCAGGTAGTGGCCAAATATTTCTCTGATAAGTTCCTCCTTTCTGGGTAAAGTTAAGAATATATTGAAACCCCAGCCTTCATCAGTCATGAGCCAAGCCCTCAAACTGAAGAGTGAGAACTCAGAAGTTAAAATTTTCAGCAATAATAATAACTATTCGAAGATGGATTATTTCTGTCATTTTCTATTGCTGGTTTTTCCTTCTCCAGACTTTACGGCTCGGGTTTCCAAGCATTCCTTGTACCTGTTAGAACAGAAAATAGCCGTTTATGAAATCCGTGGATCCTGAAGGAGAAGTGTAAACCACCAAAACCAATTAGAACTGCCCAATGAAAACAGGATGTTTTTAGGAACACTAGATAGGGAGCCTATGCCAGGTACAGTGCCAGCACGTTCAGTGCATCTGGCTTTTTTATTTAAACTAACCATACAGCTATCTGTTATATACATCTAGGAAGATTGGTACAAAATGCAGTTTGGGATGCCATCACCGTGCCCCATGGTGCGTGAGTCTGGCGGTATCCTGCCAGCAGAACGAATCCCATAGTTTGCTCCTGGCATTTGCAAGGGAGAAAGATCCTGACTCTTCCACAGCCCGTCTGTGGGGCTGAAGGCAGGTACCGTTCGATAAAGAACCAGCATCGCCTGCATTAGTTTTAACGAACAGCTGAATGTCGGGGGGTATGAACTCTCGGAGCAAACAGGAAGGTTCCTTTTTCACCGTCCGACACTGGAGCATCTCTGGGGAGGCTGCTCTGCCCCTCCTAGGAGCGTGTGTACGCCCGGAGAGATCAGGGGTTGGCTGCTGCCCTCTAGTGATCTTCACCATCGCCCAAGGTTCCTGACTGCCCTCGTCTTTTTCTAATCAAGTTGCTAAAAATTAACTTCGTATGTGACCGGATGCTTGAAATTCTGCGTTACGAAACAGCCCCCAATTCACGACCTCTCAGGATTTACACCAGGTGACAGTACGGGCTGTCCCGAGTGTGGACACCAGCTCAGACATCCCTAAAAATACAGTGAATGCGCTCCAAGCGTGCTCTTAGGTGTTTATATTATTATCGCCTAAGCTAGCTCTTTCCCAATTCTATACAAATTGGTATACCTTGCTTTGAACAAGCTTACTGTTGGGTTTGTTCCTTAAATAAAAGCATTGCTGCATCTTAAATACTGCCTTTCAACAAGAAGCAAGTCACCCTCCTTTCAAAACAATAATAGTAGCAGTAATAATAACCACAACGACTGTTGGGAAAGGTTATGGCATATGAATCTTGGAGAAACAGAGTATTTGGTTCAAAATCATGATTTAATTAAGAATTTGTCAGTAGCACTAGACATCTCTCTTATTTTTCTTTTTTTTCTTTGTGCTAAAATGAGCAGTTGCCTGCTCGCTAAGAAGTGGGATGTGGTTTTTCGCTCAAGCTATTGATTCTTAATGCTGGGTTCCCTGACCAAGTTCCCGTCCGGTTTGACCTAACGCCAGCGCCGTCTGAGCAGAGTTCTGCTGTTGGCATTAGAGGGCAGTCTTGAGGGTTTATTTGATTTTTTGGATGTATCAGTCTGGCTAGGGTCTAAATTGAAGCAGGCTAGCAGACGGTTATTTTGGCTCTAACACCCAGGCTAAATGCAGTACAGGCAGTTAAGAAAAACCATTGTGTCCTCGTGGGTGAACACCAACAGCCAGGGGTTGATCTAATTAGCCTCTGTATGACTAATTGAGTGGTTAACAGCTTTGACTTGTTTTCAAGCAACACAGCTTAGCAAAATGAAGACGCTTCTCTCCAGAGTTACACGGACCAGTCCAGGTTTTGACCCCGTTCACATCTGAGCCGTGCCGCTTGTTACGCCATTTGTGCTCCTGCTTCTAGGCCAACGAACACTGCTTCCCGTCATCTTTAGGTACACCACCTTAACATTTCATCACTTTTCCTTCAGAGCTATGTAGGGCAAAGGTTACTAAAGTTCTTGGCCTCTGCCAATGATGTAGGAGGAAATCAGCGGCGGCAAAGAGTCTCTTGTGTAATCTACTGATATTTTCAGATATCTGTTCGGATAGTAAAATGTTCGGTTTATCTACTGATCAGACCGCTTCCTATACAGTAAAAGTTGCCTGTTGTAAAAAGAAAAAAAAGAAGTATTTCAGTCAACTTTGTAAAATCAAACCTTACAAAGGCATGAGGATAAAATTTGCAGGTTTACAGGAAATGTGTTGGCACAAACAGAAAGCAAATGTTTTCTCATGAACATGAGGTCGTCAGAGGAGAGTGATTCACCATTCAGCTGAGGGAAGGGCAAGAGTAAAATCATGGGTGGATGAAATGGTGAGCTAGGGGAGAGCGTGCCTCAGATCCTGAATCACTTCTGTCTAAGCCATGCTGACAGCGACTCTGTTTTTTGAGGATTGTTCCAAATTCAGCATCACTTGTCTTGAAATGATCTTGAATGGTCCTAAAAATAGCTGGGTACTGGAGATACCAATTTTTCCAGTAATTTCCCTAAGATGTCAGCAAAATTACTGGCTGTGGGAAGCAACGCTCTGCCCTCATTTCCTTGAGAAGATGATGTTTGTCTGCTGCAATACAGCACTTCAGCAAACTGCATTGTCTCAATTTCTATGATTTTCAGTGTGTCCTAGGTATCTTTGAAGATAACCCCGTTCATGGCTGACAGCCGCAGAGGTGGGAAGGTCTCATGTCCCCTAACCTGTCGGTTGGGCCATTCAAAAAGGGGAACAGGGATCTCGCTGAGCACTATGCCAACAGAGCAGATTTTTCCAGGTAATGGGGTAAAGTAGCAACTTCAGAGTAACTTCAGGATCCCTATAATCTGGTTAAACCTGAGTCAGAGTGTTTTCCCTCGCCCTGGTCTCCTGACAGCCTCCTTCCCCTGCAGCTGTATAGATCTGTGCAGAAGGACCCTGATAAGAGTTCTTTCCCCCCTCTTATCAGTCATACTGATTCCAGCCTTTTGACACTAGATAGAGAGGAATCTCTTGGGAATCTTTAGGAGTGCAGTGTTGGAAATGTGCAAATCCTGGTCACTTCGGACAAATGGTTGCCCCAGAAGCATTGGTCAGCCTGCAGTATGTGTAACAGCTCTGGGAGAAACGGGCAAGTCCATAGGAGAGTTGTCCCAAATTATCTGGAAATCTAATAAATGGCGGCTCACGAAGCAATAGGCTCTGCTGGTGCCTGAGCACATCCCACGCTGTTGTTTCTGTGGGGGCGCGCGCTGATGTTTGGCGTGTAAGTCAAACGTACAGGAGCAACGTACTGCGCTCCAACGGAGCGTGTGCTGCTGCCTGAAACCACAGCGGGAGGAAAGGGTTCACCACAGGGAACAACGCCTTAGCAGCTTTCTCCAGCTGGCCTCTTCCTCCTTTTGGAGACCGCCATCTGCAGAGCCCCACGTTTCTTCAGACGGTCTTCCCTCCGCCCTGCTCCGGATCGCCAACGTGCGCACCCTGAGAAGAGAGGACCCTCTGCTAATTAGCAAGTGGTAAAAATCAATTGACTGAATCCTTGCGCTTGATTTGTCACACATTATCCCTTCTGCCTGGTTTGGCAACCGGCAAACCCACCTGAAGAAACCGGGCGAGGACGGAGTCCTGCCGGAGCAGATCCGGCTTATGGGGCTGGGCTGGGTTGCACAAGCTCCCGCTCCAGTGGGGAGAGCGATGGGAGCTGCTGCCAGCGGCTCACCCCACGGCTCCCGAAGCAGGCTCCTCTGCTCAGCTGGTTGAATAACAAGGGAGGAGGGTGAGGAGCGGTAAAAATTAAAGCTGGGAGAGTAACTGGTGTTTAAGTGGTGAAAGTTGTACTCTCGTGCCTGCAGCTGTTGGTGTGTAAGGGGTGAACGTGCCAGTTGGCTTGGTGGGTGTCAGCTGCTTGCTAACGTCTCTTAGCACAGAGTCCCCAGCTGAGACAGCTACCGAAACACTGCAGACCAGCAGGGATGAAACAGTGCATTTTACAGGCATGGTAACGAGGTGTCATGGGAAACGTTGACAACCATTTCACACCGATGGAGTAGATCAGGTTCAGCATCCTTCACAAGTACATAGGATACCCAGCGGCAGGTGTAAAAGAATAAGAGGTAGACTGGGAAGGGAATATCATCAGGTTTCCTAAGATGGCTATTTTCCCAGCATCTTCCTACCATTTGTAGAATCACAGAATGGTTTGGGTTGGAAGGGCCCTTAAAGACCATCCAGTCCCAACCCCCCTGCCATGGGCAGGGACACCTTCCACTAGACCAGGTTGCTCACAGCCTCATCCAGCCTGGCCTTGAACACTTCCAGGGATGGGGCATCCACAGCTTCTCTGGGCAACCTGTCCCAGTGCCTCCCCACCCTCTCCATGAAGAACTTCTTCCTGATATCCAATCTAAACCTCCCCACTTTCAATTTAAACCCATTACCCCTTGTCCTGTCACTACAGGCCCTTGTAAAAAGTCCCCCTCCATATCCTTTTTGTCCTCTCTTTTGTGCTTTGGAAACCCTCACTTCTTCATCCGTGGCCAGGATGTACACGAGCAGTCTTCTGCCTATTGCTGTTCCCGTTCACCGGTTTGCATCCAGATGGGAGCTGATCAGATGTGTTCACAGCCTCCCCTGTTCATGTTGGACCCGTGATGAAAACCCTATAGCAATCAGGTATTCACCTGGCAGGTAGGGATGCAGGCTGTCCAAAGGCGGTATGGGAGAAACAGGGAATTAATTCAGCACGCCCCTTGGCAGACTGCTTGGACTTAAGGTGTGTTAACCCGTTCTGTTTGAGAAGAGAGAATTTGTTGTGAGATAATAATGGGAAAACAGATGCGGCTGTCTGCTGTGAGGGTACTCAGCACAAATGCGCAGCGAGGGGCACCGGCGAGCAGCACAGGCGGTCCCGAGAGGTGCATTTCAGTGCATTTTCTGTCCAAAACAAAGCACTGCTCGTGGGTTCAGTGCTGATCTTCATCCCCATGCATCAGTATGAAGTCCACTGCCAAATAAACAGAACTTGACATGAAATCAGAAGGGGCATGTGAAGTAATGTGGACATGCTTTTCCTTATTGCGATGTTCCTGCAGCGTGCACGGACTGATTTTTCTCATAACAATTCCAACTGGCTAGACCTAAAAGCATTAATGAAACTACAAGTGAAATTAGGAAAGCGCAGGGCTTTTTTTTTTTTTTTTTCCTTTTGGTACTTCCATCTGTAATAAAAGTATCTTTATTTAAAATATCATGTTAGCCAGATGACATCGCTCTGCAGGATGGGAAGGAGACTGTCAGGAAATAGGTTGATGAACCAAAAGATGGATGAACGTTAAGGGGCTCTGAAGCAGGTTTAAATACCTAGCATATTCATGTTATATTACCATCAAGGAAAAAACCCTGTGCCGTCCTCTTGACCACTGTGACAGCAGTAGGGGACAGGAGAAGTGGGTTGAGGATGCACATGGGAGGCTGGATGGACACAACTGTGCGTGATGGCACCTGGAACAGGGTTGTTTAATTTTTCATTAAGACTGTGCTATTTTTATTAAGCAGTTATTTTCACCCACAATTTTGTAAGTCCCTGCACTGTAAGTTCAGTTACTTGGATCCTCACCTAACCTTGGCCTATAGATATTTCCCTTTTAATAAATAAACACTTAATTACACAGTATGTGCAGACTAAATGCACTCATCAAGTCGTTCTGCTACTGATGTCAGCACTGGAGCCCTCAGGTGTATTTTGATCCTGGTCACGAGAAGTTCTTTACCACGATCAGCCATGTCAGCCATTTAAAAGACACGTGCTGGGTGCCTTTCCAGAAGGACAGATTGATTCAATACACATTTTGTGCTAGTTTTTATTGGTGGCGGTGATCCCAGCATTGTCTGTTCGAGGAGGGTTGTAGTTCATATTTATGGTCTTTGTTGCTCCTCCTGTCTGAGCTGGCATCATCGCCTTTGGATGCTTCTCCAACCATTCCCAGTCCATTGCAGAGGTGGTCTTACGAATCACCCTGGCCATGGCATTCCCTTTTACGATGTAAACGTGTGCGTCCCCGTTACTATTCTATTCCTGCTTTGGGCTTTCTCTGTGTGGGCACGTGGCCTGGGTGCCCCTCTGCTGCCTACGGAGGAGCGGGGGGTAGGTGCTGCACGGTGCAGGGCAATGAGCAGGAGGAAAGGGGGCACAGTCACTCTCCACCCTGGGTGTTTTATTTCAGAGCAAAACCAATCTTATTGCACAATCACTCTGTCTTTTAAATCCAAACCAGTCCACGTGAATCTATCGGAGTCATCCCGTTAGCACCAGAGGGCATTAGATGATGTCTCCGAAGGCACCGACAGCCTCTGTTTTCACTTGTTGGCCATTTCAGCCTACTTCATGTTTTTCTTTACACTTGCATGTTCATCTTCTTGATTTTCTAAACACTGAAGTGTCAGTACAAACTTTCTCTGTTAATGGTTACGCTGATTCTTGCATTGAATAAATATTTATTTCCAGGAAAAATGTGACTTTATTTTTTAAGGCAGCTCACGTCTGAAGGCGGCTGTGGTTTTTCAAATATGTGCGGAGCCAAGGGGTTGAATTCACCGCTGCTGTGTTGCTGCTGAAGTTAGGGAGTTTACATGAGGGATAAATCTGAGCAAATGTTTCTGGGCAGCTGTTGATCCGCTCTGGTCTTTAACCTCAGTGTTACAAAAGCTCTAAAATAGGTCTTGGGGAATCGGTTTGGTAACAGAGCGAGATTTCTTCTTTGTTCACAGCCCCAGGGTACGTAAAAGACTGCTTGAGCTGCAAAAACACCTTCTAATGCTGATGTTCAGGCACAAACAATTGGTAGGCAGGTGCTAGAAGGAGAAAGATGCGGCAGGATCGGAAAGCCCAGGATTGTACCATGCAGCAGGCATGGTGCCGGGAGCACACAGTGCCATACGGAGGTACCAGCTCGTGCCTGGGAAGCAGCAGGGCCTGTTAGCCAGGTCGGGTATCTCGGTATGGGCACATTCGGGACACACCTGGGAACATTTAACGTGGTCCTGAGCAGGGACAGCAATTCAGGGGACAGTTCATGGTCTCTTAGAAGCCTTATTGCTAATATTCAACTTTCTGTTTTTGCACAAAATAAAAGCAGCAGCTTTCCTTCATGACTTTTATACAGACATTCTTCACTGGAAGTTGCCTTGTTTACCAACCCACGGGACATACCTTCTCTTCATTCAAAGCGCTTTTTTATGTGCCGCTGTTGTGTGATCAGGCAGTTGGAGAGGGAGGTAAACTGCGGCCTCAGGTAAAGGGAGAAGGAGTAAGACATTTAAAGCAAATTTACGAAGAAAACCTGACTGATTTTCTTGATTTGACCTGTTATACCAAGGCATAATCTTTCAAAGAAACTGTATTAAGACTCATCTTTAAACGCCCTGGGCAGAAAGCTCAAGGGATCACTGCAGGGAATTGTCCAACCCTGGTAAAAGGGAGAAGTAAATTGCTTAATAAGCAATTCTCCATTTGTAATCCTTGTTAAATTTCCCCCTAATCACTGAGCATTAACAGCAGTGGCTGTGATAGCAGAAGTCATACATTTTTTCAGGTCAGACAGTTCTCCCTCTTTTTCTGAGAACTTAATTTTCCAGTGCTATTTTGGGAGTTTGGGTGCCTTTATTTAGCAGCATAAATTTTAGTCTCCAGACACCCAGAAATGTATTTCGTAATAAGCCTGCTGAAGGCAAATTACCAGTATTCAGTATCCGTGAGTTGTATTGTCAGGAAGTTTAAGATTTTTAGAAATGTAAAGCCAGGTAAGCTCAGGTACTTGTCTAAGGATTTTGCTAAATAAGACTGCATTTTAAGACTGTTTCTTTTCCAGTGGAATTTGTACTCTTAAATCAGTGTGAAAGGTTTCTCAGTGAAGTGCTTAACTCAGTAAGCAAACAGCCAAACAACTAGGTAAGCTGGTACTGAGGGTTTTTTGTTTTCCTGTGGTTCTTGGAAAAGACCATACATGAAAGGTGATCCTATCTGACCTCTAAACACGCTGTGAAGATTGGTAAACAATCCAGGGTGTCTCCCGCAGAAGGAGGAACGCTGGGATTAAACCACAACACACTTCCAACAGATACAGGCTTGTTGCAGCAATACTACATTTAGAATAAACAGTGGATTTGAGTTTTTCCAATATTTGACCTGGGTTTTACTGTCTTTTTAGTAGAAAACCGTATTTTCTCTATCTGACCTTTTTCATATTTATGAGCTGCATTTGAACAGCAGCTTTGAGCCTCACCCCAGGTGTGCCACTGGAGAAGCAGAGTCCTGACCCTCCAGTTAATCACAGGGACGCCCTGCACAATGCTTGGGATAACTTACATCCCTAAAAACAGGATCCAGGGTTGAGACACTTGTACCGCAGCCCGGCAGTTACTCTCACCAAGCACATAGGAGACAGTGGCTACATCCTTCTGCCAACCCCTCCTATCCTTGGGGTGGCTTTTCCTGAGTGCTTCTTTTGCTTGCTTTGTTGGGTGCATTTGCTGCTACAGCTCCATCAGTGTTGCTTTCCAGCCGAGACTTTTCACTGAGGATTTTCCAGTTCTGCACCGTTGCCATCCATCTTTTCTAAAGCATCATGCTAGGAGTTAGCTTCCTGGTGTCTCCAGAAGAAACCTGCTTTAATTCAGAGAGTTCTTCCTTAAGTCCATAACAAGGCCCCTAAAAATGCTGGCCAGACCATCCCATGCCAGGAGGTTTGATGGCTTTCTTCAGGGCTTGGTCCAGAGTAGTTCATCTGCCAGCTGCAGTCCATAGTCCATGAGAGACCAAACAGCGTGAATTTGACTTGGATTGACATGTCAGCTCAGCTCTGGACTTCGCCCTTCAGCAGTTTTTCATTCTGCATGTTATATAAGCGTGTAGTCTAAATTACAGATCATCTATTTGGGGATTAAAAAAAAAAAACCCAACATTTTTCAAGGGAGCGGGCGGAGGGGGAGGCCCTTTCGGCAGTGGCTTGGTGTGCTGAGAGCACACCACCACCGACACGTAAAGTGTAGGAACGAAACTTGGCACTGGCCATCTTTCCAGAGTATTCTCTGATTTCTTGTGTACTTTGGCACTGCTCTCCTTCACATCTCTGATTCAAACCTGTGTTCATCAGCTGCTTTAGACTCTCCGCTGTGCTTGCAGTATCAGGGCACTGCCCCACGCTGTAAAGTTGCTCTGTGGCAGTGCTTTTCTTCAGCCAGCAAATTTTCCTTGCTTTTTCCCAAGTTAATTCTGACCCTCCTTGTAGCATCTTCCTAAATGGCTCTTGTCCCACATCTGAATTATGTCTCTTGTTAGAGGTTCACTGAGCTTCTCAAAGGTAGCTCTTTACTGCCCACCAGTCACATATCTTCTTGCTGTTTCCCCTTTCTTTTTCTACTTAAAACCCTACTGCTTGCAAGTCTCAGTTTTATGAGGTCAAGGTTGCCTTCATCTGCCTTGGTTAACTGGAAGCTCCTACAAAGTGCTTTTCAGCTGCCTGTTACCAGAAATCAGGCTGATTTCTGATGGCCTGACTTTTTGCTGGGGCTCAGGGCTTGTAGGTAAAACAGAGGTTAAGTCTTTCTCTTGGATTCAGTGAACACTAAGAGCCAGAACTCTGACAGACGTGTGTGCCTTTCAGTGTCTGACCTCTAGTTTTCCAGCTGCCTGATGAAGGTGTTTCCCTACCACAGTGACTTGGTTTTTCCCCACCCTGCACATGGGTGTGATGGGCAGCCCAGTGAGGACCAGAGAAAAGGAAGGAGGAGTGATGGCTCAGGAGCAATTGAGCTGAGGAGAAGGAGTGGCTGGAGTGATGTGTTTTGTTTGGTAACATGGTGAGCTGGCCAACCCCTGGAAGATGCTGATGGAGCTGGTAGATGGTTTTAGTGGGGCAGTGTGTTTTATTCAGGAGGACATCAAGGAGCAAACCTGGATTATTTTCACATTTCAGCACAGAAAAATAATACTGATCCCCCTACAATAATACATCCTTATTCTATTATAGTAGCGTGGATGCCCCATCCCTGGAAGTGTCCAAGGCCAGGCTGGATGAGGCTGGAAGCAACCTGGTCTAGTGGAAGATGTCCCTGCCCATGGCAGGGGGGTTGGAACTGGATGGTCTTTAAGGTCCCTTCCAACCCAAACCATTCTGTGATTCTGTTTTTGTGCTTCAGATAGTTCTTTTCTCTTTTGTGGTTGTGAAAAGAAAGAGAAATACTAACCCAAAATGTCGTGTAAATGTAATGTCTTAGGAATTACTTGAGGTGGGATGCCTGGAAGTATTGCCATTTTGGAATTTTCTCCCAGGTGTTTTGTTTGATCTATGCCTTGCAACTAGAGACTCTCCTGGTAAGAAAGGCGTGATGATGTTTGCATCTGTTTGTTTACTTGCTTTGAAAGTAGCTTTTAAGCTAGGTACTTAGCGCTCTGTTGTTTCTCAAGAAACTGTCACTGATAGCAGGAATTTTAGCTGAATACATACTACCATGATTGAGTCAGTCTGCACTTTGCATTTTTAGATAAAACAGAAGCACTTTAACCTGAAATTTTCACTAAAATATCTCTAAATGTAATAAGGGATGTTAAGAACAAATGGGTATTTTAAATCTTGACTGTGTTTAAGAAACAGTTGTTTAAAAATGCCATCATGATATGGTGCTGAAACAGCTTGGGGGCTTCTCTGTCTACATACTCTCCTGCAAATGTGTGAATCTGTTTTATATGGAATCATGGCATTGATTACGTTTTTTTTACAAATAATATAATACAAATAAACTTTACAAGCAGTAGGCATGTATGAGTATTTCAAAAGGATAGCTGAGTTACAACTGTGCAAACTGGTGTGATGTGCATGGCTTTCCTCAGCGGCACGTTGAGAACGTTTTGTGGCGTGGGATAAAGGCTGTTAGAAGGATTTCAGTGGGACCCAAGAGCCGCTTTAGCAGCCAGACAGCTGTGCAGGGGCTCCTCCAGTCTTGGACTGGGTTGTGTAAAGCCAGTCTGATCCGTTTAGCCTTCAGATATATGGGCCCACCTATAAAATATGCTATGCAGAATTATATTTATGTGGGCCCTGGGCCAACAGTGAGAAGCGTGGGTGAGTTGGCATGTTGAAATGTGCAGATGTGAATATTAATATGCAGGAACATGACTGTTTCTGTGTGTTTTTCATTGAAACTCTGCTTGTCCTATTCCCAGGAGACCTGATAGTTTTGTTTGTTTGTTTTGTTTTTTTGAATGTGGAATCACGAAATGGGCATCCTGTGCAGGTTGTACCATTATTGTGAAAATGAGAGTCAGCTTTTGTAACCTCCTCCCTTCTTTATTAGGTTATCTCTTGCCTCAATGATCCTCTCTGAATAACCTCTAATTATCTGTACCAATGGGAGCAGCGCAATCCTATTTTGTCCCCTCAGGGTACCTCAGCATTTGTGAATGGTTAACTCCGATCTCAGATAACCGGTTGCTTTCTTGCGGGAAGCCCAAGCCAATGACATTATTTTAACCTTTTACCTACATAACTTCTCCCATAATGAGTACGGTTCCCTCTGCTCTGTCTATCTTGAGTGATGAGCAAAAGATCCAGGTGTATTCCCAGCAAATACATAACACTTCTTACGTGCGAAGGACATACACTTGCTACCTGCAAAATACCATCCTCAGCACGTTACCCTCCAGTCTTTGCTGCTTAAGAAACTGCAGAGACGACCACTTCACATAGTTTTGCAGTTTCTGGATGGGTACGCGTTGCTCCAACATGCAGTGTCACAACGGGGTTGGCAAAGACAGCCTGAAAGAGAGTTTGGGCCCAAATTGCTACAGCCCTCTGACGAAACGCTGTGGAAAAAGCAGTGTTGCAAGTCAGGCAGAGGTGAGCCACAGGCATGGCGCTGGGAGGCTGGAGAGGACAAGTCCAGACCCTGGGAAACTCAATCTGCTGGAGCGTCAGGAGGTCATTAAGTCTGCCCCGAGCGTGGGTGCCCTGTCCCTCTTGCCTCTGGTGCTGGTGACCATGAGAAAGGAGCCCAGCTCAGCCTAGTTGTGCGGATTTAATGTGATCTGCAAGGTCAGGATGCACCTTAGGTGTCTTTTCCCGGTGAGTGGGTTTAAAATACGGCTTGTGACCACAGACCTGACGTCGTCTGATCACAGGAACTCCATAGGGGCTGATGGGTGGTCGTGGGAAGGGCACCTGGAGTGTCTTGCTGCTTTCCCAGGCGGTCTGCCTGCACGGCGTCAGGCAGGGGCGGCTCCTGGGCACGGAGCCCAAGCCTGTGCTTTGGTGGAGCGCCATGCCAACAAGGTGTGCTTGGGCATGAAGAGGTAGCAGGCCATCAGGTGGCACTCAGGAATCTGCAGAGAGGTTCCTGTGGCGATGGCACCAGTAGTCCTGGTGGAAACACAGTGTTAAAATCTGTCCATTTTATTGCAGCCCTGGAAACCAAGAGAAGACGACGTACTGTCCAGGCTAAGGCAGTTTGCTGGAAGATTGCAGTTGTGCTAATAATTTTTGGGGGGGGTGGGTGAGAATTGACAAAAATTGGAGAGGTAGAAGTAATTGGAAGAGGTGGCTTCAATTGTTTTCTTGAAACAGAGATCCCACAAATCTGGACTGGCTTGGGAAAAAAACACTCCTTTTTGCTCTCGGTACATTTTAAAATCAAGCTTAGTTTGAAAGAGTAGTTTGAAATGACGGACTGAAGTTTTGTTTTGAAAATGTCAGAAGGAAAAAAACTGAATGTGAGTAAATGGTGAGGTAGAAACTGTTGAAATTGATGTAAATTTATGACTAGTTTTATTGAGCTGCAGGAAAAAACACCAGGACCTGCAGATCACAGGTTTGAAATCTCTGTGTACCAAGCCAGGAATTAAAACAGTAATTGTTCAGACAGAATTATTTTCAGCGTGAAGGCTGTTGCCTTCAAGGAATACTGCCCTTCTGCTCATCCATCTTCAGATTTCCGTGCAGTGTTCTCCTTTATTCTCCCTTAGCCTGAGGGTCAATAAGATGGTTGAGTAAAACAGATACTTAAAAACAAAATGGGAAGGACCTATCTCCTTACGCACAGCAGTCAAGCTGTGAAATGTTCTGCCAACGGTGACTGAATCGTTGTTATTAACGACTGTGGTGTCTTGCAGCCTGCTCTGGGACCAGGTGCACATAGGTTTTGAGCAAAGCAATATTCCCACCCTGAGGAGCTTAGGCTGGGTCAAAGGCCAAAGGTGTTTTGGAAGGGCAGAAGGAAACTGGAAAGCTGTAGTACAGCTGGACAGTTGGTGATCCCAGCAGACCTTTCCTGAAGGTCTTTCTGAAGGCTCCTTAATGTAGCAGTGCATCAAGAAAGCACTGAGGTGGAATGACGTAGGGAAATAGGGAAGCATCTCAGGACGGCAGTGACTAAGTGTGGATGTCAGTAGTTGGGAGAGCCTTCTAGGTCTGCACGGGGTGGGGAGGCTTAGAGACAGGGTGAGGGGGTGGGAGCAGGTGGAAGCTACATCCATCACTCAGATGGGATGGGGTCACTAGTGCGAGTGAGGAGTTAAAGAGCAGTGTAACAGGGAGCAAAGGCTTTTAAGGATATAGGGAAGCAGCTGGTCCTGTACCACACAGGTGCTGGGAGTGAGCCCAGGAGATCATACCCGGCTGATAGGCTGGGCAGTTAGGGTTTGAGCTCCTCCCAGGGCTGCTTGCTCTCCCACAGAAGGGCCCTGCAGAAGAACTGCGTTTGTAGCTAGTGGTTCCTCTCTGGATTATTTTGAGGGAAGCACTCATGCTTGCTCTGAAAGGATGGGGAGGTATTTTGTTTGGAGATCTGAATGCTGTTTTCCCTCTCTTGATTATGGAATAAGCTCTGGCTGACAGATTTTGTTTGTTTGCTTGGTTTTTTTTGAGGGGAGGGTAGTGGGATTGTTGGGATTTTTTTGTTTTATCCTGTTGTAGTAGTGGTGGCATTTGTTGTCCTAGGCTGGAAGCAAGATCAGCCCCCGTGAAGATGAAAAAATTCTGATCTGGTGACATGGGAGGGTAAAAGGAAGGTTGTGGGGAAATGAATATGGCAAATCTTTCTGGGATGAAACCAGCAACATCTTGTGCAAAGAGAATTGGTGGAAAGGTGTAATGTTAGAGGCAGGGGCCAAACTGGGGGAGATGGTGTCCCTGGAAGAGGAGAGCATACTGTAGTGATGAGGAAGAACATCCTTGCTACAGGATTTCTCTCAGAGATGATCTGTAGCATCAATCCAGGTGACATGTGTTGATGAACTATTAGGATTGAGTTAGGTGGAGAGAAGTTGAAATGGGAAGGAAGGGGAAAAGAATCAAAAGCGGAAGAGGAAATGGAATGGTGAGAAATAGCACCACGCTAATGGGTAAGAGAAGGTGAAGCCAGGAAGAAAGGGATAAAGTGTAATCATTGCTAGTAAACCAGATCTCACAGGATGAAGGAGTGTCTCAGGAAAAAACTTAGGGGTCTGGCAGTCAAAGAGCAGCTATACATTAGATGAGGAATTGAAGAGGAACTGTTTAAAAAGGACATCTTAATTCAACACCCTTCTTTGGAATGGAAGAAAAAGGGCTGTGAATTGGAGTTGTGATGATGATAAAACATACATCTGAGGGTTGGGAGGGTTCCTCGAGCAGAAAATGGAATTGCTGTAGGTGATTGTGAGAAATTGAGAAGACAGAGGAAGAAAAGCCTTGAATCAGAAGGCAGGTGGGAAAGTGGTAGGTTAAGTTCAGGTAATAACACAGCAGAGAAGAGATTGTACAGGGATACATGAGGATGATGGAGATAGTGGGGATTGTAAGCAGCAGCAATACAGCAGAGACTAACCACCTCCTTAGGTCCGTTCTCCTCCCTTTTTTGGGTTTGATCCAAAATGAGAAGTGTGAGAAAAGTTAGATACTGTACTGGATTTTCAGGTCGGGGTATATTTGTCTCTGTAAGTCTAGCTGCAGTGCTTGCAGGCAGAAGCCTTGAGTGTGATTAGGCATCCCTTTCTTGACTCATTTTCAAATACAGTGATCCTCTTTCAGCCAAAGTGGGTTGGGTTTTGGCATGATTTGGAATCACTTTGGACTTTAATTGCAAACAAAACAATGTATGGTTTCCTCTTTCACCTGATGGTCTGTAGTATAGTTTTACTCTTAAGCGTTTCCTGCTCGCTTGTGACTCCTAAACAGAACAAATACTTGCCCTTTGTCTCTCTGAAACCATTCTCTTAGGACTGCTTGGGGAATAAATTAAAAGTGTAGGTGCCAGCTGTGAGATAAAATATACCTGTGGTGACATGTAAGAGAGCCCTAGAGTCGAGAACACACACACTGGCAAGTTACACTCAGCTTTCTTTGGAACCAAAGTAAACAAATAGGATTATGCAGTGAATTAAAATTAGTTTTGCAAGACTACCCGTATAACCATTCCATAAACCAACTTAACAATGCAAAAAAAAAGATGCAGAGGGTGATAATAACCTAGCACTCCCTTCCCCTTCTCTTTCCCAACCTCTCTTGCGATGAAATCTGATTTAATAAAATAGGATCTGCTAATACATAACAGCTCAACAACTGAATTCCTTTGTGTGAATACTCTGCTACTAATGTATGACTTGATGCCAGCCTAAGTATCCCTAAACACTTCTAGTACAGGAGGGTTGTACAGATTAATCAAAAAAACCTATTTGAAAGCTATTTTAGTCTGATTGATATGATTTCTTTGTGCAGGCAAACTTTCAGTTTCCACGCAATGACACGTCTGTTTGCACCATGCCACGTCAAAATGCTTCGGGGGTGCGAAGTACAAACGTAAGTACAAGCATAAAATCTATGTCACACCCAATCAACTGCAAAGCCAACCAATAAATCGGCAAAGGTGATCCCTTTTGACGACCAGAGTAAACACACGGTGTTTCTGTGGGTTCTGATACCAGTTTATCAGGGTCCCTCATCACTGGTAGGTAGTGTGCCAGTGTAGTGGTCTGTAAAGGAGAACTTGGTCGCTACTTGATTTTAGAGAAGGGGAAAACTGATACTGAGAGTCTTGGTCAGGAACCCTGTGATAACCCTAGGTCTCAAGGTCATACCCAAATTGTTGTCTCCTTATAGCACATTAGACTATTTGATGATACCTAAACCTGGCATTGGATGCAAGCAAAGTTGACAGCTGCCTAAGGGTAAACAGACATGCGTGGGAAAAGGATGTCCTGAAGAAGGAGTTGGGGGAAACACAACACATCAAGTTGTTTTTCCCTTGTGTCTTCTCCCCACGTCAGCATCATCATATATATATGTGTGTTTGGCAGGTGGTGTGGAGGGGAACAGGAATAGGCTGAATACTGTGAGCATTTATGTGTGCAGAGCTGAACTTGTGGCCTCTCGTTTGTGGGATCAGCGAGCTCACTTAGCTTTACTGTGAGCCTCTCTGAGGCAGCAGTGTCTGTCAGAGCCCTTCTGCCAGCCCTGTTCAGCTGAATTTTGACCTCTCTGAAGGGGAGGGCAAATCGTGCCGGTCTGCTCCATCCTCAGAGCAAGCACGGTTCAGCTTTGCCCAGACTGCTGAGAAATGCCGAGCGGTAAGAACTATCCGTGTGCAATTGGTACAACGGGGCTGCCGGAGCAAAGTCAGATCTCTGGCTGTACGTAAGAAGGAAACAGAAAGCATTTGCCTTGCAACACTGGACTTCCACACTGTACTTCAGGATAACAGACCACAGGCATCAGCAGGCAGAAAATCCATGACTCAGCAACCTTAATTAGCAGAGCTCAGGGGGTATAAACCATTCCTTGAGGCATTGCCTTTGGGAATGTTTGTGATGGCTTGTTCTGCACGTTTCAAAAGACAGGTAAGACATTTAAATGGAACGTTTGTTTTCTGGGGATACTCAGGATCAGAAAGAATCATAGAATCATGGAATGGTTTGGGTTGGAAGGGACCTTACAGCCCATCCAGTTCCAACCCCCCTGCCATGGGCAGGGACACCTTCCACTAGAACAGGTTGCTCAAAGCCTCATCCAGCCTGGCCTTGAACACTTCCAGGGCTGGGGCATCCACAGCTTCTCTGGGCAACCTGTCCCAGTGCCTCCCCGCCCTCTCCGGGAAGAACTTCTTCCTGATATCCAACCTAAACCTCCCTACTTTCAATTTAAACCCGTTACACCCCTTGTCCTGTCACTACAGGCCCTTGTAAAAAGTCCCCCCCAGCTTCCTTGTAGCCCCTTCAGGCACTGGAAGGTGCTCTAAGGTCTCCCCGGAGCCTTCTCTTCTCCAGGCTGAACAAGCCCAACTCTCCCAGCCTGTCCCCATAGCAGAGGGGCTCCAGCCCTCGGAGCATCTTTGTGGCCTCCTCTGGAAGCAGGTATGCAACATAATATGAAAGCATATCACTCTGTGTAACATAAAAGTTGTCGATAACTGGTCATCTTCAGAAATTTAGCATTCTTCTTGCAGAAGAAGGAATCCTTCTCAACACAAAGATTTCAGGACAACGCGAACAAGTTGCATGACAGCAGCAGGTCAGGAATAGAGGCAATTTCCCCTACGACTCTGAGTGTGTTACAATAACATGCCCGAGATGCAAAAGTTCATGTCTTTGTAAGTGGTCCGTGACTCATTTTATGTCTCATCGGTTGATCAGTGCGATCCATTGATAAATCTGTGCCACCCTAATGCAGGGTGGGTCAGGAGAGCTAGGTACCTGATGCTAGCTGAGCTCTGCTAGACTACACGGTGGTGTGGCCACCCCACCTTTTTCACTCGCTGTCCTAGAGCAGGTGGCAGAAGATTTTGAAAAATCTACACGATGGATTTGATGATCCGAATGTAGTACAGGATGTTTATGTGTAAAATCCATGGATTCTGACGATTCTGTAACGAGAGAGTGGCTTAGAAATAAAACATACAGCCAAATGAGACTGTGGGGCTCCATCAGGAGGCTTCCTCAATGCCGGTAAGATGTTCTCCATGAGATCAGGGCTGGCTGTAGGTGACGGTACCCTGCCTGGGCAGCAGGAGTAGGTGCACCGAGGGGCTTCGGGTCATGAGGGTGGAATTTGTTTCTCTTGTTCGACCCTGTAAGCCTCTTTCAGAGCTACAGGAGCTGTCTTGTCCTTTCTGCAGCCCCTTCCTCTTGATGGCTGAAGGGACAAGGTGAGATCAAGCATCTGACAGCTGTGAGACAATGTAGACAGACTTTGCCTCCTGCGGCTTGCCAAGGAGATGCTCAGTAGCCGTGAATTTACTATGTTTGTGGTTGTAATGAACTGTTTAGTTCTCAAAGCCACGAGGGGCTTCGTGACTGCTTCAGTATTTCTGTAGGAGCCGCAAGTGATCTTAGAGACTGCTGGGTGACACTGTAATTATGAAATTGCCTATAGGTTGCTAAGCATAGGCATGGACAAAAGGCTTCAAAGCAATGCCTAGATGTCTCAGCCATGCTTATCCTTCGGTGACTAAAACCCTTGCTGCGTTCCCTGCCACACGTGTGTATGACAATTTTCATGCCCTCCCAAGCTTGGAACAAAAATAACTTGGAGGCAAACGGTCTCTATGTGTTCATTTGAAATTATTTTCTCTGCACCTGTTGGTCTAAAAATCTGTATTTCAGTCATGTAAATTACCCCAAGAAATCTTTTAATGAAGTTAATTTGCTAGAACAAGTGGCTGTTACATCACTCGTGGGGAGGTGGGGAAAAATGGCTTACTTGAAATTCAGAGTTAAGATGCCATTGAAATTGTTGGTGGTTCTGTGGGAGGGAGAGAGAGGGCAAGTCTGGGTGTGAGACAGGCTTGATCAGGCGTGGATTCAAATCAGATCACAGTGTTGGAGCCGCGGTGGCAGTGCCCTGTGGCAGTGACCACGGCTTTCCCCGGTGGTATCGGGATGGCATGCGCACCGGGTTGGCGTGGCTCAGGCAGACTAATGCAGCTGTGCCAGTCAGCGCAGAGCACGGAGCAGCTGAGGACATAGAGCTGCCTTTCCATCTGATGCACCAGAGCAGCTGACGTGGAGTACAGGGCATCCATGTGCTCTGATTCCAGTGTGAAATAGGAGGGGACAGCACCTGAGCTAGCCCCAAGCCTGCCACCGCAGTGTTGACTTGTCACAGCTTCTGACAGGAGTGTGACGTAGCAAACCTTAGCCTGCCACCATCTGATGAAAGGTGATTTTTGATTCGATAGCAGGAGTTGTGAAACTCGATTTATTGTGAAACCACAACAATAACTTTATAGTCCAATAGCTCGAGTGGTGACAAGCTGGTGTTAGGAAAACTCTTTGAACAATTTGCATGGAAACAAAGATGGGATCCAAATGTTCTTGCAACTGCTGAGGCCGCTCCTGCGCCCCATCCAGTCCTTGCTGGGTGCAAAGGGTGGATGCCCAGCTACATGCAGGCCTGGGCAGGGAGGGAGGGCACTCCTCAAGTGTCCCAGGTGAAGCCAAGCTGGCCAAATACTCTGCTTCAGGGAGTGTTTCACAGCTCTTCTTTTTAATTGCCTGTGATTTCCAGGATTAGACCCTGGACTGCGCTCTTGCTGACTTTGGTGAGAGTACAGCTGCAGTAATTCCCCAGCAAAAGCAGCCCTTGAGAGCTCCCGGTATGACGGCTACAAGAGGGGTAGTTCTATTTGTCATCTGTGTTCAAAGGGCAGATCTGTGCTGTACTGACTGTACAGAGCCCTAGGTGTCGGATAAGGGTGTGTGGTGTCTGAAATGCAGCTGCAGTGCAGGCAGACAGAGGGAAGAGCCGGTACACCCTCTTTGGAACACCTGAACTTACCTTGTCTTTGGGACCCAGGAGGTTTGAATTACATCTAATACTGGCAAACGGCCTATTTTAAGGGACAGTCCTGTCTATGATCTGTGTTAGCTGAATGAAGCACAGCCCACTCAAGTCTCAAGTCAGCAGCCTAAATTTGAATTAAATATTGAGTGGCTTTATGGAAAACAAAGTCCAGAAGCATGTGGGAGGCACGGAGCATGTGTGGGGTGTGCTTGTATGCATGGGCATGCCTGTGCTGGGGACGGAGAGGGGAGCAAGGAGCAGGGAGGGGCAGGCTTGATTGGATGTGAATAATGGGCTTGATTTCCAAGCTTTTCATCATGAAGCCTCTTCCAGACTGAAAACTTTCCTGTTCTTCCTGTCTAAAAGCAGATTTCATGGCAAAACAATTCCAAGACTTTGGCTGTCATCCAAACATACTTGGAGCTGTAGTATTTTAGCTGATCAGCAGGCTCCTTTAATTTTTCTGTCATGCAGCCAAGATCTTGCTGTATAAAGATAATCCCCAGTTCAGCTTTACTGTCTGAAATTACTTTTCCTTAGGAAGGAGTTCTGTAAAAAAATAGTGTTTGGCCTCAATGAGCCTGGGATTTCTGTAGACTGCTAATAGATATTATGGAAACGTCAGTCACATATATATATATCTCAGCTATATATATGACTCTTAATAGGAGTTTAAACTGACAGTAAGTTCTGCTTAAAAATAGTGGGTGACTGATAATTACATAAATTTCTGTAGGCAGTGGAAGGGCCATGTAATTTAAAAAAAAATCATGTTTATTAAACTGTAGACTCTTCTACACTTTCCCTGTAAGCAAGGATAACGTGGGCTTGTGGGAAGAAAAGCCACGTGATGGCACACCATGTGAAATGAAGTTACAAAGTGCACTGTCGCTACTTCACTCTCTGGTCTAGTCTGTATGTGCCTGGAATCATTTTCTGTTTAAGGGCAGGATCCAGAAACCCTTATTCATAAAACAACCTGACAGGCAACAGGATTGCTCCCTGTAAATATGTTGTCTGCAAGAGCAGGATGCACACGCTCTGAAATCACAGCAGATTAGTTGAGCGGCAATGGATTGGAAAGTACATTTTGAATTTATTCGTGTCTTTTTATTTTGCTTTTGGATCTGTTGAGCACAGCTCCGTGAGCTGAGCTGGGCGGGGGGACAGCGTGGTGAGCACAGCCGCGCAGGGCTGAGTAGTGCGGAGTGCGCCTACACCCTGTATGAGTTAAAGAGTTGCTTCTGCTACTACGCCCTGCTACGCTGCTCAGAATCATCTCAGCTAGCTGTTGGGTCTCTTTTGCCCACTGATTATTTTGCAAGGCCTCGGGCTGTGACTGTCAATGCGTGTCGCTCCCGGAGAGCAGTAAGGATTGGACAGTTGCGCTGGGCTGGAGTACGGGCACCCACATCAGCTTGTGTTGATGGCTACTTTATCATATTTGGGGGCCTACAAGGGTGCTGGGAGAAGGCTTTTAACAAGAGCCTGTAGTGATAGGACAAGGGGTAATGGGTACAAATTGAAAACAGCGGGGTTTAGATTAGATATCAGGAAGAAATTCTTCACAGAGAGGGTGGTGAGGCACTGGCACAGGTTGCCCAGAGAAGCTGTGGATGCCCCATCCCTGGCTGTCTTCAAGGCCAGGCTGGATGAGGCTTTGAGCAACCTGGTCTAGTGGAAGGTGTCCCTGCCCATGGCAGGGGGGTTGGAACTAGATGATCTTTAAGGTCCCTTCCAACCCAAACCATTCTGTGATTATATGATTCTATATAAATTTCCTCTTCGTGTCTGTCCTCTCCAACGACTGGCTGTGGGGAGACAGCTTTGCCTTCAACAATGTGGCGTTATTTCCTTCAAAGCAGTAAAGTTGAAATCTCTCAGTGTCTGAAATTCCTTTGGGCTGTTTTATAATCCTGGGATTATTGTACACTGGCACTAAATGGATTGTACCAAAATGGCCTTACCAATGCCATTCAGAAGATACACCTTTTTTTTCTTTTTTTTTTTCTCTTTATTTTCTTTTTTCCCACCTGGCAACAACTGTGTCACATTCCAAAGAGGACGGCCGAGTTTCTGATCGCAGCAAGGTTTCCACCACGCACACGTAACTGGGAGAAATTTCCCCGCTTACTTTTAACCAGTGTTGCTACTTTGGAGGTTTTTGTGAACAGTGTCAGGCCTGTGAGGAACTGCCAACAGTTGTGCTGTAGTAACTTGGAGGGGTTTTTACCATCTCCTGAAGGACACAGATTTTCAGTTCTTGAGCCTCTCTTTATTCATTAGGGATTTTGTGTGTTTTTAGAAAAACAACATTTCTGATCAAACTGAACATGACGCTTATTCTGTGTGTGAGACCATCCGCTCAGGAACCAGCACTGTGTGTATAAACTAAGTTTACATTTGCTTACTTCACATCCTGTGGCACTGCATTTGGCTTCCTTCCCTCTTTCCTGCCCACCCTCCCCCTTCATTTTTCAGGTAAATCTCAAACCTGACAAGTTTTTCATTGATGCTCCTGTGATAATCTCTGCTGTTCTTCCTTTGTGCAGCATGCCCCAGAAGTGGGACAACTGACCAGGGAATGCCACATCAGGATCTGGAGAACCTCTTACCACACATGTGATACCCAAGTTTTTATCCAAACCTTCCTTTTATTACTCTTTTCACCTGGGTTTTACATGGTCTCCACTACACATTCTTGCAGCACTGTTTTAGTGGGTCATGAAAGATAAGTGATGCTGCTTATTTATCTCTGCCTAGTCCTGTAATTTACTCTTCCTGAAACTCCAGAAAGTCTTCATGATGACCAAGAAGTTTGTCCATAGTTGATCAGTGGAGGATGGAGGCTCTGCCTTGGAGAGAGACTAATTTGAACAAGTTTCCAATACATTGCAGGGTGTTCAAATTAGCTTAAATTCACTTAAAAAAAAAAAAAGGCAAAACAGAACAAATGACGTCCTCCACCCCCAAATTTACCAGAAAAATCAATTTACAAAAGGACAAAAAATAAATGTCGCCACTGGAACTCTAGATTTCTGCTCATCAGTTTGAAGGGAGAATAATTCCTGGAGGTCAGTGCTGTTATCCTGGGGTTTTGTAGTCATAAGGGGGAAATCTGAGTTTGAACTCCAAGATCACTCAATTATCATCAACTCTGGAGAGTTTTTCTGGGTTTATGGCAGTGTATCTGAGAGATCCTAACACTAGTTCTTACTTTGGCAACTTCTCTTCCTTGGCAGTTTGCAACCAGAAGACAGAAAAAAGTGTCCCTCCCCTTCTCAGATAAACTCTGACCTAATTCAGGCTAATCCTGGGGAGGGTGAGTGCCGCCGAAAGCTGCTGGGGAGCTTGGAGAGGAAGAGGACACAGGAGAGCTTTGTGTGACAGTCTGACCTAACACAAAGCTCAGTCACGTAGCTCAGTGTTGATGACATTAGCCACTCTGCATCCAGCCTTAGCTTCATTCCTTCAGATGTTTTATTGTTATGGAGGCTTTTTTGATGGAGAGACATCAGATAAAACACCAGCTTCAGCACACAATTCTGCTTCAAGTAACCAAAAATCCCCACAGGAGAAACTCCTGTCCTACCAGTAGTTTTTGCCTGAGCATGGGTATTGTGGACCTTTTTCCTGACAGAAGAGAGAATCTTTCTTTGCTTCCTTTTGTTGTGATCACTGTACAGACATGAATGAGCACGTTTTGTGCCCTGGCTCCAATTATACTGAGGGAATCCTGAAAGCTTATAGAGGGCACAAAGGTCCAAGCATCCTTTGAGAAATAAGATGCCTTGATGCTGATACATTAGTAAGTAGGGAAATCCCAAGGGTTAAGTTGATGACTGCCGTGCGCTTAAACGTGAGACCCGCTAGCTTTGATGCTGAGTCAGCAGTGTGACTCAGGTTGTGGTGTCCCTACACCGTTTCTAAGGATGTCTACAAGAAGGAAATTCAGTAATTTGTCAAGCTGTGAGCAACAAGAGAGTAAAAAGAGTCAGTGCTAGGGTTGCAAGAGGAAGACTAGTTTTTATCGACTCCTATTGCAATAATCTTAGATATCAAACACAGTTTATACAATGAAAAAGGTCAAAGCTGACAATTACAATGTAAAATAAGGTACTGGCATTATTCGACTTCGAAAATTGTTTTACCGCTTTTTATGTTCTTTAAGAAAATTACCTGATATTGGGGATTGTGTAAAAGAGAACGTGTACAGAGAATGGGTGGGTGTTTGCTTTTTCCTTTGTTTTTTTAGCTAGTACTCAACGAGTGACTTTAGCACTAAAGGTAGTTAAAAAAATATCAGCTGCAGCAGCCCATCCTGAGTAGAGCAGCACAACCAGTTCTGGAGGAGGAGTGTTTTTGCCGGGGCACTTACTAACCAGTGTGGACATGGCAAGACTCCTTATTTTTCTGGGTGAAATAAACCATGCCAGCTCTTTCGAGTGTCATAGTGTTGACACCAGGGACTTTTGCCAAACTGTTGGTATGGGTTCGTAACTTTTGCCACCTTTCCCTGAATTACATAATGGAAGTTTTGCAAGACAGATCTGATCTGTTTAATTTAAAATAGAAGTAAAGGTCCTTGGTTTTTCAGGCTTATTCTCCAATGAGTAGGCACTGGAGTAACAGAGAACAAATACATACTTTGATTTGCTGCTTTTCATTGAAGTCTTAGTGGTAGGCATAAAGGCACACATATTTTGGGGTTTTGCTCTTATTCTTGTTATTCGTTTTGCTGTGTGGGCAAATCAGTGCACTTCTCTTTGCCCTTCTTTCTCAATCTGTGAAATGGAGATAAGGCTGCTTTGAGATCTGAGATGGCTGGGCAGTGCCATTGCTGGCTAAATCCCAGGGCAGTTTCAGAAACCTAGAGGAGTCAGCACCACTGTGACTTAGTTGGGAACGGTCCTGGTTTGGTCTGGGTATGTGTCAGCAGAAAGATTGACCTCGGGTGGGTAAGTCTAAAACTGTGACTTTTCTACTAGTGATGATAATGCCATGAAATATGAGGTAAGATCTGCAATGTTAAAGGAGATGTGCTTTTGATGTAATCAAAGATGTAAGTGTCTTGTGGTTGGTTCTGTGGTAGCTGTAGATCTGGAAGGAAATTAGGAAATGTGGTTGTGAAAGAAAAAAATATGTTGACCAGAGCACTAGGAAATGATTACCCACTTTTCTATAGGAAAATAGGAATTGACTCTTTCCTTTAGTGATTGGAAATAAGATATATTCAGCTTCAAAGGGAATTCTTGAAAGGCTGGCTCAGTCATACCAACCTCTCCTTAGTCACACTCCAGCTTGCCCTCTGGACAGCCCTGTGAAGTTGTCTGTGGTTTGTTTACAGCCCCACCACCTCCACCTCCTCTGTCTGAGACTCAGAGGAGATGCTGGAATGATAGCTATACCTGCGGGCAGTGCCTGCACAGTGGGAAATCATCCCTCTGCTGAAGTGGAGGCTTTTAAGCTCCTATACTACTTCCCTGTCCCCTTTGCTTTGAAGGGAAGAGTATATCTGAATTACTACAGTTCAAGTTATGTGCAGATTGTAGCTTATTTTCAAAACTACCTTGGCAGCAAAAAAAGAGATCAGACAAAACCTCTGCAGAAGACATTTAACATACTGTAAGGCTTTGGTCTAATGTGACATGTTATCTGAAAAGTGAAATCTCAGAGAGCACTTACTGGAGTGATAGGAGACTGATGTCCTTGCAAATACTTGTTTCTAGCTCTCTGTTCCCCACGCAAAACCCGCAAGGACTCTGTGCCAGAGCCTTTGCTGTGTAGCCCCTGGCTGGTGTAGCTGGTATGCCTTCAGTTTCCTTCTGAATGGTTCTTGGGGTAGGGAGGGGTCATCAGAGAACTGATGCGTACCAGGAGTGAAATTATAGCTGAAAATCATCTTCCAGGTTTAAGCCAGGAGGATTTGCAGGCCCCCATTGGCCACAGTTGGCTGCACAGTCCCCAGGAAGTTTCTTAACATTCCAGAAACTTGTGCTGACACAGAATGGGTCAGGACTTCCTCTTCTCTCTTACTGCGTGGTGTGCGTAAGAGGCTGCTGATCCATTGCACCATGCTGTAGAAGCAGGTGGCTTCTCCTGGCAGCTGCTGCTGTGGATCTGTCCCCAGAAGTTAGACCCAAGGTTACTCCTGGGTTACTCCTCCGTGCTGACCAGAGCTTGCAGGTCGGTATGGGCCAGAGCCTGTCCTTCTGTCTTTGGAAAAGGAGGTTTGGAACCTTTGGAAAAGGAACGTTTGTTCAAATTCTAATCTGAAGCAGGAAGGGAATTAGGGATCTTTTTAGTCTCCCCTCTGTATGTCCAGACTGATGCTTAGAGCAGCGGAAAAAAGGGTGATGGCAAGTTTGTGGCTTGTCTTTTTGAAGCTGGGATGTATAAGCTGGGCTGATGCTGTGCTTGGGAGAAGGCAGGGGCCTGGGAAGGGAGGTTAGGGTATGTGCTGTGGTTAGATGACTGGAGTTTTAGAGGGAAAACAAGCAGGAAAACTACTGCCTGGAGAAAGAAAGGGTATGCCTTGGGAATAAAGGACAGGGAAGTGGGAACACCTGCCAAGAGGGGAAGACCGAAGCAGGGAGCCCTTGGTGTAGAAATGAAATTTGTGATGGATGGTCCAACATAGCACCTGGGAGTAAGGGAGCAAAAAACAACTGCTGGCAGAGAGCCTGCTTGGAAAGATGCCTGCAGGCTCAACAGCCAGGTGATTTGTGCTCACAGGCACGGTGGGTCCGAGGGAAAAGCCAGACTATTTCTCTGCTGATATTTGATCATTGGTCAAACTACACATTTAAAACAAATAATTGGTTAAGTCAGTGACCAAGTTTTGCAGCCTAGATTTGTGCAAGGGTCAGGTATTGCCCCTTCTCCCAAATTCCTGATTTCTGCACTGTGTGCTATTTCTGTTCCTGTTTCAGAACTCTGATCCATGCTTTAAGATACAGAGTCTGTGGACTTATTTTTCAGGTTTGTCCAAACTTTTCTGACCTTACTGTGGTGCACAGGAGTCTTTTGCTTCTTACTGTTTGTCCTTCTGTGATGGCATTGAAAGCTTTCTCCCTTCCTCCCACATTCATGTAAATTAGCTGAGTTTATCTGAGTGCTTGAAGCCTAGTCAGGGCAGTCTGGGCTCAGATTGCTGTAGCACAACTAACCAAGTGTAGACCCCAGACCCCCACCTTGCACCACAACAGCAAATCTCTGAAGCACAAAGGCGTTCCTCCTTAAAGGCAGCTGCAGTATTAGGGTATCTGTGTATTGCAGAGGCCAACTCGGAACTCCTTGTTTCTTTGACACGTCCTTGAACAAACATGCCGGTGCATGTATAAACCTGAACAAATACTACTTTTCTTGGACTTTCACAGGGAGCAGGGATGGGTGCGTGGCTCAAGCTCTCGCCGTAGGAGATTGCTCCGGCATGAAGTGCTTCCCAGCAGCGTGGCTGTGAAGTGGCAAAGCTACGAAACAGCACCACAGAGGGAGGTGGTGAATTCAGAACTCAGCTGCTCCATCCTTTCTGAAGAGGTGTCAGCTCTATGAACAAACCTTTCAGCCCTAAGTTCCTCTCTCCAGCCAGGAAAAGGGAGGGAATAACCCTCCTGGAAACAAATTCACACTGAGCACTTTTCCCCTTCCCAATTTAATAACATCTAAAATCCATGAACTGACCCCAGAGAAGACTTTTTTTACCCAAAAGAGGGGGCAAGTGTCATGGGTTCAGC
>NW_010271429.1:28733-45098 GCF_000690775.1 Eurypyga helias
AATTTATGTGGAAAATGGTCTGGTTTTGATGGCTGTGATCAGTAGTGCAGAAACGTGACGTGGTGGCCTTAGAGTTGGGGGCTAAATCTCTAATGGAGTTCCTATCACTATGTGCACCTGCGTTAAGGAGAAAGGCAGCAAGACATAATTACCAAAGAGTTACTGTTAAAAATGGAAAATAATTTCCAACCCATCATCTTCAACTCAGTTTGTAAGCCTCGCAGGTTCCCAACTCTGCCATCTGTAGGCGCCATGCCTGTGTGGTGTGGATGTGGGTGGGTAACCGTACAAATGAAGCACTAGCAATCCCCACTGAATAAGCTGATAAAGCTAATGCAGGGGAGTAGGAGCTACTTCTAGTGGAAGGTGTCCCTGCCCATGGCGGGGGGTTGTAACTAGATGGTCTTTAAGGTCCCTTCCAACCCAAACCATTCCATGATACTTGAATGCCTTCTTTCAATATATTACTGTAGCTAACATTTTGTTTGGGTAGTCACAGAGTTTTTCCTCCTAGTTGAGCTAGTCAGAAGCTAAGAGAGGGTGTAAGAGGGTAGGTCAGAGTTGTGGTTGCTCCCTGTGGAGACTAAGGGCTTGCTTGGAGGTGTAGTTATGATTGTCTTCACTGTCGTGCTCTCCTCTCCTGTTGTGCTCTGGCCAATTGTGTGTGTGGGACTATGTCACAGCTCTTAAAACATTGCTCCCTATTTCCTTGTGAGGATTCCTTCTTGTTTTTTATGGTTTCGCATTGCTGTGTCCCCCAGGGGATAGTGATCAAGTATCCTGCCGCTGTTGAAATGCCACAATCGGCTGAAAATCGGCTTTGCTTTTTATTTTGTCTACCTCACCCAAGCCTCAAGTGCTCCTCTTCCAGTGTGCTTGAGATTTTTGTTTTGTTTTAAGTGATAAAGCCTTCCTAATAAAATCCTGGCTTGCATTTTAACCCATTAGGACCTACCATAGAAAGGAGGTCCTAAATAACTGTTCAGATTGTTGATGGTTTACTTAAATGTAACACTGTCAGAACAGCCCTTCCTATCAGCCGGAAGGTATCTGGGGCCATCTGTATTCGGGTCCAGCCTAGCACTGTTACCCACTGCTGTCTCACTGAGGGTTTATTACTCATGCTTGTAAAGTGCTTTGATGGTAAAAGGCCGTAGATGTTTGAGATACAGATATCAATATTATACTCAAAATTCACCGATCACCTATCTGTAGACCTTTGCACTAATTATTTCCTAGAGCAAATGGGCGTGTGTTTCCTGGAAAATGGTGGCATAACTGGTAGGGGAGTAGGAAAGGAATAAGGAAGCTCGCCAGCAAACCTCGTGAGTTCAGGGGTTGTTGAGCCTTGCCTTGTATAATTGTTGCTGCTGGTTTTGGATGTGCTGACTGAACGTGATCTTCCGCAAACAGATGCGAGAAACATAAAGTAGCAAAATATAAATATTCAGGTGAGCTAATATAACAGTATCTCCATCAGAATAATGCTCAGGTGCTTGATCTTTCAACAGGTGATGTATGCAAGCAGCACAGCATGCTTGTGCACATATGAGGTTTCAAAAATTAAGTTGCTGTGTAAGTGAAGCTGGGTAGGGGGTTAGGGAAGAGTAACCAGTTATGGCAAAGGGTCAGAGTGATTTCACATGTCTTTGGAGGCTGTGGGGTGGCTGAGCTTCGCTTTGTGCTCAGTTCTTTATGTAGGTGAGAGGATTGTTGGAAAACTTTTATTGATCTTAATTTCTTCCAGAACTATAGGTTAAAGGAGAAGTTTAGTCTGTCTTCACATAAATGAAGCTTGTAAGCTTCTTGAGAATGAAACTTCCTGAAGGAATTGGGCAGGAGTCAAATATACTGACATACAGTATTTGGCATTTGATGACACCTGAAGGCACTTCAAGGTGTGGGGTGCTGCAGAGAGTAGACGACTTTGGAAGAGTTCTCTGGCGTTGGAGACACTGCTGCTTTTCTCTTCCTGCAGGACAGCAGGGAGAGCACTAACCAACTTCCCACCTTCTAATGGCCACAAATGACAATGAACAGCCCTCTATGGTTGTGCAGTGGTGCTGGCTTGGAACTCAGAGTGAGGGCAAGTCTTTGCTCACTGCTCATCTGCTGCTGCTCCCTCGCCAGTGACCCAGGCCGCGTTCTGCGCATCCTGCCGTGAGGAGTCTTGGATCTGCGGTATTGGAGAGGAAAAAAGCTGAAGCACGGTCTGGAGCGCAGGGACCGTCTGAAGAGCTGCACCGTGCCGTGTGCTGCTGTGACAAGGAGATAAATGGCCACCGAAGGCTGAGCCTCTCCAGCTCCTAGTGACTGCAGAGAGGGAGCTGTGCTTGATGTGCTTCTCAGGTCATGCTTGTTCTACGCAATGATGCTGGATAATCAGCTATTTAAAGCCATCTGGACTCGTTTGTCTATTTAAGTAGAGTGTCGGCTCTGGGCTAATCTTGCCAATTATCTAATCGTCTCGTACCGCTGAGAGCACTAGTGCAGAGATGTCTCTAGTGCTTATTCGTCTGGATGGTCTTTGCTTGGTTTGTACCTACGCGTCCTTTGCTTTTCTGCACCGTGTGAGAATGCATGTGAGCCACCTGCAGGGCCTGGGTGAACCAAACGGAAAGGCTCTGGAAGGCTTCGCTGGGTGGGGGTTCGCACCCAAGGCAGCGGGTGGAGGTTTTGTCACGAGAAAGATGATTTTCCTCTAGCTGGCAGAGAGGTCCTTGGTTTCCGTTCCTTATAACCTTGCTTCACCCAGCAGCTGCTCATGAAGGTTTTTATTTCTGATTTATCTCTCCTGGCTCACAGTCATGCTCCTGAGAGCCCAACTGGGAGTGATTCCCAGTCCAGATGTGGTAGTAGCTCTCTGGGGGACTTGGCCGCCTTGCTGCAGAGGGAGAAGCGGGGTATATGGATGGTTTTAAGCAAGGCAGTGATGTTGGTCTCAGAAGTTCTGCTGGCTTGCTCTTTTTATTCAGTCTGGGATTTGGATTACCCAGCAGTGCACGTGTCAGCTCAACCCTGTTACTGGTTACATAGGTAAATGTTGTTTTAAACACTGCACCTTTCAACTTAGTCCACAGCTTACCAAGGTGATATGCATCCTGTGCAACACTGATCGTTTCTAATGCTATGGAATAAATGTCGATGCCAAGAGTGGCCCCTTGTTGTGCGTGGGAGATGTGTAATACCTGTGCTGGTGTAGTGGAGGAAACGGCTCCTTCTGGAAAATGCGGTCATGGTGTGACAGCAGCATGCAACTGTCAATGTACAGTCTCTTATTGGAACAAAAAACAAGTTAGGAAGTAATGATTAAGATATTAAAACAAATTTTCATCAAGTAATGGATTTACCCTGACAATATCTTCTTCCTATCCACTCTCCAAAGATTTTGCTGTTGCTATTGACTTTATCTGGAAAGCATTCTGGATATTATCAGCACAAGTAGCCTGGTGAAATGTAGTATGGATATACCACTAGGTGCCTAGTGCTTTAGTTATGATGTGAAAATACTGATAAGGTGCGTAGTCACTACGTTCTGTACTTATTTGCAACCCTGTTCAGTCAGGGTAAGCTACAGATTGCGTGTCTCTCAGTTGTGCAGAGATCTTTTGATTAAACATCTCTCCATAATCTTTCTGAATTTCATTAGCACTATGTACTTTCAGGTGCTGGACATATCAACGAGAATATTCTCTGCTTTGTTGGTCGCTTGACAAACCTGGATATTGGTGGAACTTTTTTTTTTAATTTCCACTCAACCCAAATACTTTTGTCGCTTGTGAACTTTGTAGCAAGCCTAATAAATACACGTAGTTTTCTGAGTAAGTCGACTTCAAATGTATGCACACAAACTGTGCATGAACGAAACAGATAAAGGAAAATGAATGTTTACAAGACAGCATCACAGTGAAGATGTGTTTTGTAACCATCCTGAAAACACAGCGTACAAGTTCTAGACTTACTTCTAATACTTGCAAACAGGAGAGAGAATTACTAATCCTGACTAATCTATCCCAAGCAAGTGCTTTTCTATGACTTGAAAGGCTGAAATAAAATCCACTTGTTTGCTTGCTTTGGAAAAGAATCCGTTTTTCTGGGTGGGAAGAAGCAGAACAGAAATGTGGCTCTGGGGGAAGAAAGGGGAATTTTACAGGGCTGCAAATCTTCCCCGCTTCTCCCCACTGACAACCTCTTCTCACTCTTGGCCCTCTTCCCACTTTGCAAGAAAAAAAAAAGGATCCTAATACAAGGTTTTATAAAAAAAACCCACACTTTCCCTAACTGAGAAGCTGGAAGGCTTTTGTGCCAGCAAGTTACTGAAAGAAGAGGCAAGTGTTCATTGAGCTGAGCAAAGGTGTCTGTCCCCTTTTTTTTTTAATTAGAGATTTAGGTCTGGATTTGGAGTTGCTGGTTCAAAGAGGAAACATTAAGCAAATTGGAGATGGCCTTCTTTTTACCAGACCTTACCATGTGGAAGGCCAGGGGAATCTTATCCTGGATACCAGTGGAAGTAGAGCTGAGAGAATCAGACTCACCTGAGAGTCCCTCAGCACCAAAAGTCAGCTTCTTTCTGTTGGACTGTAAAGAATTTCAATGCAGAAAAATAATTACATAAATCTTAAAATTGGAGTGTTGTCTGAAAGATACAAGTAGCTTGCTATGAATCTGAAACAGTAGTTTTGACCTCTCACTTTGAAGTTCTTTCACGTTTTTAGTTCTTAAGGATAATTAGCTAATTATTTTTACAGTTGTGCCCTCAAATGAGTAAAAAACAAGATGCTTCAAAAAAATCCCCATATCTAGGGTTCTGCTTCCCAAGATTTAGACTGCTCTTTCTCTAACCAGAGGTGCTAGGCAATTGCAATTTGGTGAGGACGCCCTTTTGGATTTGCATGTCTGGCAGAGAAGTCCCTGCTTGCCAGGAGGGTGCCGCTGCTCTGCCAACGCATCACATACTTCACGAATGGAAAAGCTCAGTAATGGCTCTTTCTTGCGAAATTTTTGAGCAGTTCAGATACTTGAAGTTTTTTAATTGCCAGAGACACTTTAGTCAAACCCTTTTGCTTCAGTACTGTAAAACTCTGTGGGAATCCTTTATGGATGCTGATGGGAATTTATTACATGCTGGAGAGCTTGCATTTTAAGACATACATGTTCTTAACTTATACATGAGTTTGAAATCTGATCACACCAAGGGTAGATATGACTTTGGATAACCAGTGCCTTCTTTCCGTAGATAAAAACTCACCGAGCAGCAATAGACCTTCTGTGCCATACACTGCCTCTGCTGTGAATTATTAGCATCCTATTCTAGATTCTGTCAAAGCAAGGGGAAAGATTTACATCAACTCCAGAAGAAGATGAGTGAGGGTGTTAGCTGGCCCCAGTGTTCGTGTGTGTACCTAATCATGCTAAAGGACTGCTAAAAATTGAGAGCTGACTTCTTAGTTACCAGAGTGATAAGGAGACAACCATTACTGTGTATGGCCTGTTTGGACAGGTTGAAAAAGGTTGAAGATGATCTCTGCATTCCCCCCTTCCCCTTTGTATTTCCATTTCACAATTCTTATCACATGAACCGGTCTGAAATGTCCCCATGGATCATCACCCTGCGCTACAGTAGGCGATAACAGATTTCAGGGAACATCTGCCATGTGTTAGTTGGGTAGATTTTCCTGAAGTTCAGGATGATGTACCTTTTACTTTGTGTTCTGAATGACTGCACGATGCTGCTGGAGGCTGGCACATTTTTGTGGTGTTCCAGGCAAGCTCAGACCGCCTTCTCATGGGAGGGAAACTCCTCCTGCACAGGGCAAAGCCATGCCTTCCACTGCTTTCCAGGAAGGTGATGAAGGTCCTTTCATCCCTGTGAAAGCAAGATCTCTGATAACTCAGAATAGTTTGTGACTGTGGCTGCTCCGGGGTTTATAGCCTGGGCTTTGAAAGGTTTTTTTGCTCTGCTTAGTGGGGTAGGTAGCAGTGAAATGGACGTTGTGTTCAATAAGCCTCTGAAGGCAAAAAAGAGAATATTGAGTGTACTGAAGGAAAATGAATGAACTCATACTTTTACAAAGCTAAAAGCTACCTTTCAGCTTCAGCTCTTACCACCAATGGTTCAAGACGAGTCCGTGCTTAGTAAGAGGGACTTGCTACAGGATGCACCTGGTGTAACGTCGCTTTCTTTCCAAAGGGGTTACAGAACGTGGGGATCACGTGTGCTCAGCCACAGGGCGCCCTGCAACCCCGGCCAGGAGATCGCGGGCCAGCTGAAGGCAGAGCGGAGCTGTGGCACCACGGGAGAAAAAGCAGTTGGCACGAGGGGAAAAAGATTAGCCCACTTTCTGGAAAGGTTGCTAGCTCTTGGATTCAATTTATTAATTAGTTTGTTTGTTTATTGTTAACAGCTAATTTTAATTTTCTAAATTTTCTAATTTGTTACCAACTAACTTCTAAATGGCTACCTGAAGGTTACCTGGGCTCTATGTTGTCTATTAAGGTGCGTTAGTCAAAGCAGAGGGAAGTCTGTATTTGCACTCTCGTAATGTGCAAGACCCTACACAAACTGCACTTTGGCAATTATTTTTTGTTATTTTTTAACGTGAAAACCTGAAGGAGGAGTGTAGGATGCTGAACGTTTTACCACATTTGAGATTTGCTAAGCAACTGTGACGTTTGTGATTTCACTCTAAGACACTGTGGGTTTAGTGAAAAGGGCAGCACCTGTATTTAACCCTGTAGGTGTGCAGTTAGTGACCTAAGCGCAAAAACAAGTAAGCAAAAACTTCATTGCCTGAGCTTATTAGATGATTTTCAGCTTGTCCTTAACTCAGTCGAGCCAAAGTGATATCTGTTGCATCCCTCAATGATTCGTGCCAAATCATATGTTTCAACCCTTAGCAGTTTCAGCTGGAAGTCTATTTTAATCTTGCCTCTTTTTTTAAAATGTACTCAGTGCTCCACACTAATACCCCTGGGTTCTCATTCTCCATGCTCACTGCAGGCAAACAAAATTTACAAAAAACAAAATCTGCCCTAAATCTGTGGGTTTTTTGAGGTTCTGTCTGCAAATCCTCACGTAACGGAAACCTCAGGTGTGAGTGCAGTGGTACTCGCTGCCATGCTGGTGAAGTGGGCATGCGAATGCCATTTTCATTCCCCAGCTGCCGAGGTGCCAGGCAGGCGGGAGGCACGGACTCCTCGGTGACCTTGGGGTGAGCCTTGCCACCTGTTGCCCTTTTTACACAAAAGCGGCCTGTGCCAGCCAGCAAGCGTGAGCGCTGACCTCCCCGGGTAGAGCAGAACAGTCTGGTTTCGGAGTACACAGAATGCCTGCGACAGGCGGGAGAACCCTGGGTGTCACTCGTGGTCACCGCTGCTGAGAGCCCCTTTGTGCTGGCCTTGCAAGGGTCTGCCCCCAGCTCTGCTGTGACCATGGCTGGACACTCCAGACGGTGCTGGCTGCTGTTGCCAGGAGCACAGATTAAAATTTCAGATTGATCAGTTGTATGATTTCTCTGTATATGTCTTTGTGATATTAATTAACTTCAAAATGCAAATAATGAATAGGGGATCAAATAGGAAAACAAACTGTTAAATGTCTATATGTCTTGGAGTAAAATGATTGTTTTTAGTTTAGCTAATCTAAACTTCAGTTGAGCTTAATCAACTTAAGTAATTTTTATTTAACATTAAACTTTAAGTGTGAACTTAAAATTGTTGCTCATTTCACCTGTTGTATTGATCTATTAATGTCTTAGCTCCTAACTCTGTTGCTCTCTGCAGCTAGGGATAACATATTTGTACTGCCATGCCGTCTGTGCTTTGTGGAAAAAAAGTCACCCAAGAGCAAAATTCAGGCTGGTCACTTGTTTTCAAAGGTGCTGCACAGTTTTGTGGAGAACAGGTCCTAGCTACTGAGAAGCAGAGATTGTAACGGCTTGTTGGGAGGCACCGGGGACTCACTAGCCCATTCTGCAGGCTCCAGTTGTGTTTCCTCAATTGATATCTTGAAATTTGAAAGAGGCAAAGGCCATCGTCCTTACTGATGCTTACAACAGAAAGACTCAGGTATCATAAAGGCAATGAAAAAAATAGTATGGTGAGAGCCTGGCTGGGATTTGGAAGTGCTCACGTGTTGCTCCAGGCAGAAGCTGGCTGGCGTGGGTCTGCCTGCTCTGCTGGCAGGCTGCACAGCACTTGCAGCCAGCTGAAACCCGTGTGCTCTGTAACACGCTCTAAGTGCCATCATAGTTCACTTTAGGGTCTCCATGTCCTTTGTAGATTCCAAATTTATGGCAGTGATTAAGAGACTGGGATCTCTTAATCCGGTAGTGGTTAAATACATACGAGATACTGTCATATAAAATGTGTATTATCACATAGAGGTTAAACAACTTTGCAATAGGATCTGCCACTGTTTCATAGCACAAAATATAAGGACGAAACTTAATATAGTTATTTCTGAGATAGAGGAAATCAGGGGTTTTGTGACTAGTAAAAGTTTGTTGCTGCTAGATATTTCTAGACAAAGATTTTGGAAAATCAGCTTCCTAAAGTACCAATATGTCGGTGTCCATGAATGTTACATAAAATAAAGATAAGCACTTCAAATAATAACGTTTAATATCATTAAGCAGTTTGTTACGTGAAGAGGTACTCAAATATTCCTCCAGGCCCATCTCTGTGCAAGACACAGGCAATTCCTTACCAGGATGCATAATGAAAGATACCTTTCCAAAGATACTGCCCACCCATCACATTAAACTGTGTGAAACGTAGCTGACTCTGGGAGGTTTGCATCTTAAAATATAAGAAAACAAAATATATATCAAACTTAGACCCTCAACATGTTCATGAGCCCCTCCCACAAGACAAGAGTTGCACATCATCTCTTCACTGAGTATCCCCTCAGTCATGACGTGTGATGTGCAACCTCCTGCCACGTGTACACGTGTAGGGTAGGAGAAAGGAAGCAGCCTCAAGCAGCCTTGCCTGAGCCTCTGGGCAGGAGCTTGAACGCTGCCTAGGGGATGACAGCTTGCAAGGACAACCGTGCTCCTGTGTGGGGCAGAGGCTCCTGCATCCCGTACCAGGGACCCCTCCGCTCCAGCTGGGCTGCGGTGCTGCGTCCGACAAAGGAGGGTGGCCCTGATGGCAGGCCACGGCTGGAGCCAGGGAAGCTCAGGGATATGATAAAGAGAGGTCTCCACGGTGGGGGTCACTGTGGGGGTAGGTGTTTTAAGCATGGCTGCGGGACAGGCTGGGGAAGCACCAGGTTGGAAGTGATGGCTTGACCAGCTCGTGCTGTTCAGGAATGGGATAGGGTTACCTCATTTCCAAGAACTACTCAGTGTCCCAGCTCTAAAGCTTGCTTGGATCCACACGTGATGGCTGAGCGTGTGCTAGCCAGTGCTCACTGGCAGGAAAACGGTGCCAATACCTTGTGGCTATTTTGTGTAGGCAACTGATGTATGCTCAGTGCGTAATCTGATTAGTGGTCGCTCCTGATAGCATAGACATGCATATTTTCCACTTATTAACACCATTTTACCAAGAGTAGAGGCATATTTAGCCTAGTTTTCACTTCTCTTTTCTATAAACTCAAGTTTGCATGGGAAGGTGTGTTATTCACAAGCCAGACCTAGTTGTTTTCTTGTGCAGCTGTGAATCACCCCATGGCAGTGCCGAGGGTGGAATGGTTTCCACCCATTTCCAGAGACAAAGCAGGTGATTTATGATGAAGGGCCTTGACAAGTCATTTTTTAATCCCTGGATTGGCTTTTGTCCCAAATGAAGATGCAGTTTACTGATGTACCTTGTTGTGGAATACTTTAATGGGGTGTATATTGGCCACGCTGATCTTATCCACGTCCTACAAGCCTTTTATTGAAAATATTCCCAGGGCCCGTCTCCCCCACAAGGTGTTAACCTGTGTGTTGGCTCTAGCTCTCGCCCTGTCTAAACACAGCCTTGCACCGGAGCATGAAGGAATGTGCAACCTCGGTTTTGTAGCCAAGAAGGAACATTACCTAAATCTGAGTTACTCTGGCTGCCATCCTGAGCTCCCTGCGCTTAGTCCCCCTTTCCCACAGGAGTTGAGTGCTGGAGCAGGGCTTGCCGCATGTGGGAATTGTAGGGTTTTTGCAGAAGCCTGTGCTTCAGCGTCTTTTTGTGCTTGGTAGCTGACATGGGTGGCTCCTGTGGATCCTCTCCCTTTGTTGAAGGTAGGCAGCTGACAACCTCCGAGGCCTGCTCGCCCATCATCTTGGGCAGGCATCCGCAGGCTCGCCTTGTTTGGCACTTGATGGGCTTGGGCAGGTGAGATATGGAGCCATCCTTTCAAAAGCAAAGCTCTGTTTACACACACAGTTTAAGTGTTGTGACATAGGTGTTGTACAAAAATGCAGATGACAGAACTGATGCACATGTTCCAGTATGCAGATGTGTTTTGTAAGAAATAAGGTTCATTGAGGCTTTTTTGAATGCTAGGCACTGATTTAAAATCAGAGCACCAAAATCACTGTGTACAAGCTCTTTGGCTTTTGGAAAGGGCTTGGTGCTCATCAATTCTTTCTACGTTCTCTCTGACCCCTGTAGACACTAACACTGAGTTGGAGGAGCCCAAATGGATCCTTGCAGTGGCGGAGCATGCTTTTTGGCTGGCAGGTTTGGGGAGGTGAGCGCGCTCAAGTTGAGATACCCTTTCAAATCAGATGTTCCTTGCCATGGCATCTGGCCTGCTCCCAAGGCTGAACTTGTGCACCAGTACTCTTAGAAATGGTTGCAAGGAGGTGTGGGTATGTGAAGAATGTGAAAACATGCTGTACATTTGGAGGTTGTTGCTGGCGAAGGATGTTCAATATACTGTGGCCTCGCACTACCTGGGGCTCTGCTGTTCGGTTTTGGGTTAAATGTGTGCTGGTAAACTCTACCAAATAAACCAACTTACTCCTTTTGTCAGCCAGAACAGATTGTACTCAGGGCATGTTCCAGCAGAAGAGACGGTATTTTATTTTTTGACACAGATATTTGTTTCCTAGTTGGAGTTTAAACATAATAAGCATTTAACCTCTGGTCTTTCTTGCTCTGTTTATCTCTGTGTAATATTTTACTTAATATTCAGTTAAGCAGAGGGAACATCATGGCCAGTTTATACTTTTCTGCAATATAGCTTTATACATTGTTCTCAAGTAGATTTTAGAAGCAAAGCATGTAAACTTTATCTTTTTTGTGTGATACCTTTGACCCTCAAAAAGATTGCTATACAGAGGAATGGTGATTGGGGCAATTATTTTACAAGAGGAAGAGTGAACAAGTTGGCTTGTTTGTACTGCGCTGGTAGAAACAACCAGCAGAACATCCTTCTTAGGTTCGTGGTTTTACGCAAATAACTCTCAACTCTGAAAAGCTTTATGTTGATCGTTTGGATGAAGCAAGTAATAAACACGCTAGCAAACTTGTGCGCATGTACAGCTTGGAGGAGGAAGGCTGAGGAAATGCAGCCTGTGAGCCAAAGTTCAGAGAAAGAGAAAGGACCGGTGGCCAATGAACTGGCTTTAGCACAACTTAATCTGTTGTGGTTTTACGCTGGCTTTTCCAGTCCTGTGTCATTACATAGGTACCTTGTCATTTGAGGAAGTACCATTTTAGTTAGCCGGGCATAAGCAGGCTGAATCAGTTATGGCCAGGTTGTCTTCTTTTTCCTGGACTGCATACTATTTCCATAGGACTCCTCTATTTCCTTCGTATTTTCTGGGGTTCAAGCTGACACCCCGGTGCAGCGGGAAAGGCAGTTCCTATGTGCTGAGCGTGAACTAGATGAGGGCTTTGTCAGTTTATACAGCTGCTGGTCGTCAGGAGATCCCAAACTGTAAGATACGTATTTATCTTGAAGGGGGCAGGAAGCAGGAGAAGGAGAAATACTTGCTAAACAGGGACAGTAACAGAAAGTGGAAGGAATAGTAAGCATAGCTGAAAAATCCTTCCCGTATTTAAAACAATAGCACAAAATCCTCAAAAACAGAGTCATTACATGTTTAAAAAGGTATAATGTTTTTAGTTGGCTATTTAAGTTGGCTTTCTGGTTTGGGTATATTTTTTTTTCTGAAAAATATCTGTGTATTTGCATATGTATGTCTGTATGTATATATATATATCGTGTCTCTTTTCTGGTTTTGTGAATTTTTTTTTCCTGTGCTTTTATACAGAGGATTTCATAAACATTTTCTTTTCCTGGTTAGGTATCTCAGGTTTCAGAAGGTCTGTGTTTCATGGAACTCATAACTTCCTTCTGTCTTTCCAAGTTGAAGAACTATTTAAGGTAACACAGCGAGTATGACCGCAGCATGGTTTAGGCTGGCTCTGCACAGACCTTTATCCAGAGCCCGGCCAGTACAGCTCATTCATGACATCAGTATGTTTGGGTTTCTGTTCATTCATGTGTAAGGAAGACACATGCCTGTGTGGTCTTCAGGAATCCCCCCAAGTATATTTTTCTCTCTGACCTAGGACAGAGTTTCTTACTTCTGGGAGGCTCTTACCTTCGGGATATTTGCTGTTGTGCCCAATATTGTTTCTTAGATGAAAATGCACAAGGATAATGACATAGACCTAGGGAAAAAAGAAAAAAAAATGCATAGAAATAAATAGATTCAGTTGTCCTCAACAACCCAGTTCATCTGTTGCAAGACTATGCACTCTTATTCTAGTCTGTTCTTCACACAGTACCTTTTTGTCCCAGCTCTAGCTGCCATATAACCTCAAAGAAACTTAGGTCCCCGTATCACCACTGTCTTTTAATGCGTGGCAGGAATATGTGCGCTGGCAGCCCAGAAAGCCAACTGTATCCTGGGCTATATCAGAAGTGTGGCCAGCAGGGCGAGGGAGGGGATTCTCCCCCTCTGCTCTGCTCTCCTGAGACCCCACCTGGAGTGCTGCGTCCAGCTGTGGAGCCCTCAACATCAGAAGGGTATCTACTGGTTGGAGCGAGTCCAGAGGAGGCCACAAAGGTGCTCCGAGGGCTGGGGCAGCTCTGCCATGGGGACAGAGTGGGAGAGCTGGGATTGTTCAGCCTGGAGAAGAATTTGGTGAAACCTTATTGCAGCCTTTTAATACTTAAGGGCAGCTTATAGAGAAAGATGGGGCCAGACATTTCATTAGGGCCTGTTGTGATAGTTGAAGATGTCCCTGCTCATTGCAGGGGGATTGGACTAGGTGACCTTTAAGGTGTCTTCTGACCCAAACTACTCTATGAATCATAGAATCATAGAATCATAGAATGGTTAGAGTTGGAAGGGACCTTAAAGATCATCTAGTTCCAACCCCCCTGCCATGGGCAGGGACACCTTGCACTAGACCAGGTTGCTCAAAGCCACATCCAGTCTGGCCTTGAAGACATCCAGGGATGGGGCATCCACAACATCTCTGGGCAACCTGTTCCAGTGCCTCACTACCCTCTCTGTGAAGAATTTCTTCCTGACATCTAATCTAAACCTCCCTGATTTCAATTTATACCCATTACCCCTTGTCCTATCACTACAGGCTATGCAACCAGACACATGCCATATATTTCTGCAAGTGAGACGCACTGGTGTCGCTGTTATGGGGACACCTGTAGACCTTACTGGCCTTCACCTTCACCTGCGACCCTCACCCATACCCCTGCCCAGTGGTCCAGGACCTCCACTTAAGCTCAGGCCTGGACTATGCCATACTCAGCCCTGTCCTCTGCTCTCCCAGATTCCTGATCTGTTTTTCCTGGATGGAGCCTGGAGGGACATTGCAGGTAGCTTGTCCCTAGTCCTATATCCTGTGTCCCAGCCTTGTCTCTGGTCCTGGTGCTGGCTCCTGCTGTTCCACACCATGTCTCCACATGGATACCAGCCCTGAATTGTCACCTCAACTTGCGCAGGGCTGTTGGCAAGACCACTTCTTGTCACTTGGCTGGGTGCCCTGGCACCACCCCTGGAGGAGAGCGTTGCCTCTGCTGGAATTGCCCTTAGCTCCTTGCTCACTCCCTGCTATGGAGTGACCCCAGCCCCCCTTTCCTGCTCCCTGGCATTTCCTTCAGGCCTTATATTCCTTTTGTCAAATGTATGAAACAGTTACAAATGCAAAACGGACATTATTCCATTTCCCACTAGGAAGACGGTTGACAAGACATAAGTAACTATGCCTGCTCCATGGACCCAGTAGCTCATGTTTTTTAATTGCAATATATGCTAGACATTTTGAAGTGCTTATTTACATAACATTTCTTTGTTTTTCTTCTCTTGAGATTCCACACAAGAGTTAGCAGATGCAGATACAGTATGGTAGAAGGCTAGGCAGTCTGTTTTGTATAAAAATGATACACTTGGGATGGTTCTCAAATGATACACTTGGGATAACCCGATTCAAGTGTGATGTGCATGCCCTGTAAATCAAAATAAATAGAACGCAGCTAAGAGATTTTTTCTTTCCTGGTAGATACTTAATTTACTTTGTCAATACACAAATATAAGAATGGTATGTTGGGATCAATATTATTAGGAAAAGCAAATATTGGTGCTGAAAATTCAATAATGTCCATATATTGCTGAAATGTAAATCCTCTGTTTTGGGCAATCTATTTACAGGATAATTGTCCTGTTAATGTAATGGTGCTGCAGAGAATAGGGGTCCAAGAAAGCTAGTTGACTTTTTAAGGATCACCTTCTCCAAGCTCAAGTGGTCCATCCCCATCCACAGGCAGTCAAGCAGAGATCATCCATCCTCTCTACTCAGCACTGAGGAGGCCACACCTGGAGTGCTGGGTCCAGTCTGGGCTCCCCCGTACAAGACAGAGATGGACATACTGGAGAGAGTCCAGTGAAGGACCATGAATGTGATAAAGGGACTGGAGCTTTTGTCATACGAGGGTAGGCTGAGCAAGCTGGGATCGTTCTGCCTCAAGAAGGGAAAGCTTGAGGGTGGGGGGATCTTGTTGGTGTTTATAAATATCTATTTTAGGGAGAAAGAAGGTGGAGGCGGACTATTCTCAATAGTGTCCAGTGAAAGAACAAGAGGCAATGGGCACAGACTGGAATACAGGGAATTCCCTTTAAACAAGAAAGCCAGAATGTCCTTTTGGATCTCTTTATTTACTTATTTGGCTTATCTGATGTACCTAATGAGAGCTGATTTCTCTGGTGAAATGGGTTTAGATCCTGTTATGCCCCATACACTGATATAAAGAGTTGGTGATGCCCTAAATACAATTAAAAATGTGTATATATTTGTTAAAGGGTCCTAGCCCAGAGTGATCCACAGGGGCCAATTTCCTTAGCTCCCCTGTGTATGACAGTCCAATACTGTCATTGTAGATTTTGTTTGTGTACAGCTCCCACTTCCCTGTTGTCTATATGTTTCTCTATGTAGTTTTGTTGAAACTGGATCCCTCTCTTTTCTGATCAGCTGTAAAAAGACAATTTTGGAGAGTGATGTAGTCATTGGATGTATAATCTGGTGTCAAGTAGGAGTAGAGAGGTGATACCTGGCATTAGTGTGATACTTATTTAAATATTGTCTAGCTGGGACTTCTGCAATATCATGCTGATGACAGGATTCATGAAGAGGTATGTGCCACAGAGACTTTTTAGAAACACTCTAAAAAAGTTCACTGAAGTTTCTCTGGGAGAGCTCAAACAAGTGGTTTATGGCCTTTAGTAACCCAGATGTGGAGAAAGATGCGATAACGAAGGATTAATTACCATAGTAGATAAAATCATAATGAGCTCTGGTGGTTGGCAGATGGAACCTAGATGCATTTGGGACAAAGCATGAAGTCACCAGTGCCTGAGATGGTATAATTCCAGATCAATTGCTTCCTTTATCCAAAACCCTGGACCTCATGCAATAATCACTTGGCAGAGTCTGGCTGTGTCTGCAACGGGAACAAACCATCAGAGCCCAACGGTGGCAGAGCAGCTGACATTCATGCTGCCTGTGCTTGGGGGCTTTATTCAGCCTAGCTTGAGCGGCGCTATGGACTCCATGCCCATTAGCAGCTGCAGTCAATCGGATGCACCCCTGGATTACATGCTTCCATTTCCTCTCCGGAGAAAGGAATTTGGTTTGCATTTCTGAGCCCCTCCACTATGTGAAGCCAAGTGCAGTTACGTGGGGACTATCAGCAGCTTCACCAGCGCACTCTGTCTTTGTGCTTAAAAAGCGAAGAGAGGCCCATTGCTTTGTTAGAAACTATTTTGTGGGAAGTCGTGTGCCTGGTATACTGCACTATAAACTGAAGCATCAGGAAACGGTGGTTGCCTTTATGTAAAATAAAAGCAACTCCAATAATTTACAAAATTATGTATATATATTGGATGGTGGCATTGAGTGCACCCT
>NW_010271430.1:0-4468 GCF_000690775.1 Eurypyga helias
CTACCATTCTGTGAATCTGTGAAGATTCTTGACATTCAAGAGCCTGGTTTTGTTCCATTCAACAAGTGCATGCCCACACACAAAAACACATGCATAGTGCAAAATGGATATTTCCTTAATTGCAATAACATTACAGTATTTGGTATTGTGAAACATTTCCCAGGATTTAAAAAGTTTTGGCAGAAGATTGTGACTGTATTATCATTTTGCTGGATCTGTCTGCAATTCAAACAATGCTTTTCAAGTAGCATAAAGTAGAGCATTTTTTTTCCAAAACTCATTTCCAAAATCCTATATTTTTATGTTTTTCCACGTTTTGCCCAAGAGACGTAAACAGTCTGTGAGGCATTTCACAGCAGCTGTCACTCATTATCAAAGGAGAGGTCACACTAACACCAGCAGTAGCAGCACTGGCAGCAGGACTTGCACTGTTGCACCACTGGAGCCTGCTTATTCTGAATCCTTGGAGCCACACATTTTGTATGCATCGTAGCAGATAAATAGTGAGGAAAAGGGCTGAAAAAAGGTTTCTCCTCTACTTGTGCAAAATTGCAAACTTGGGTAAGCTCAAATTGGGGGGCTGGGATTCAGGAAATACAACTTGAGTTGGCAGGGCTCTGCTGTAGACTCCATGGTGGAATCGAAAAAGAGGAAGACAAACTAAGTGCCTCGACCTCTGTGGAGCTCAGGAATCAACCTTAACCCAAATAAAAGCACCAGTTTTAACTAAATTATTTTGGCAACTTAGGCTGAGCAAATGGTTCCAATAAAAATGCAGCTCTCTTTGGACCTCTGTTGGTTTTGGAAGAAAGAGAAGCAAAAGATTTAGATTAAATCACAACATCCAAACCTGAATTCAAAAGAGGGTTTGCACACTGCTGCTGGCAAGACTGAAACAGTTTTTTTTACTATTGCATGTGGCAATATTTAGTATAATATTACACTATTATCCTTTAATGTTGCCAAGAGTAACAATTAAAGTATGTTTTTTCATAGATGAATTACTCTGATCAGACCGAGTTCCTTAAGGAATTGTATCATAATTTTGTTGATCGTAAGATCCATATTTCTTCCACAGCATGTTCTTAACAAAGGAAGGGATAAAGATTTTTTTTTAATTAACTAAAGCAGTGACAGTCACAAGAAACAATCTGTCTTTCTTCCATGCACACTGGGGAACAAGAAAAAAATGAGGAGAAAGAGAGAGACAGGCTTGCCCCTTTAGAAATGAGAACTGAAAGAGTGAAAACAACAAAAACTTGGAAAAACCTCTCACTCAACAAAGGGTCAGCAAGAGTTGGTAGTTGAAAGTGGGTCAGCATATCTTTTCAGAGGGCTGTTTTGCTGGGCTGCATGGCAACCCTGTCCCTCGCTATAGTCCCTCGCAGTGCTTTGCCATTGCAGAACACACAGAAGGAGCGCACAGATGTCATTAGTGGTTGCAAGATCTCCCTTTTTTTCTGTTTTACATTCATAAAAAGAAAGATTAATTCATGAAAAACACTTGAACTAGCTAGTGATTTGCTAAAGCAATGCCCATCATTTGTTTAATTTTCCAGCAAGTAAATAGCATTTGTTAAATGCATGTCAATAGAATTAACTCGGGAATGGGCAAGATTTTCCTCTGGGTAGTTTTTTTGCTATTGTTTTGTTGTCAGCCAGCATGTATCTTTCCTCAGGAACTTCTTACCTGGTAGTCTCAAAAAGAAACACCTTAATACTTTTTTGGGGATATTCTCTGATTAGTTAGTTGTACACAAAATTTTTCACTAGATAAAGAGATCTGTTGGGCTCAATTTGGCTTCAAAATCAGAGGGTTTTTTTTGTAATTGAAGCTGTTAGTTAACTGATTATATGTAAAAATACTAGAGAACGACTGCTTTTATGAAGATACCTGAATTGGTTTTGCTATGGCAGATAAGTATACAAAGGCTCCTCAACCTGTCCATTGTCAACAACAGAGCATACCACTGCATTCATAAGAAAGGAATGCTGCCTTAATGCCGAATTGTCTCTAGGTTGAAAGATACAGAATGAAAATGCAGTTTTAAGAGAAACAATCAAATCATCTGAACAATTCCTTATCATTTAGTCAAGCTCTAAATACTGTCAGATACGGTCTCTGGGGAAACAGACCATTCACAGTGAAGAAATACTATTAATTTTCAGGGGGATTCTTAGAGAACATCCTTTGCTCTTCCTGGGTCTAAAGTGTAGACAATAACACTTCAGTACACTTAAATAAAATGCTACTGAAAGATAGAAGAAATCAAAACTCTAGCCACTTTTTTTTCATTTTCAGGCCATTCCAAGGCCCAGTGGAGGTATTCTTTCATAAAGAAACTGAGTGTCATCTCATTTATGAAGGAATAACATACTAGCAGAGTTATGTCACATCCCTTTAGGCTGCCCAAAATGTCTGCTTCCACTCAAGAGTGACCACTGGAGAGAACTGGTCACTTAATGTTTTACAGCCTTTTAATATAATTGCTTAATTACAGTATTTAATAAAAATGGTAATTATTATTGTTGTGAGCAGAGCATCAACAACCTGGGAGCAAGAACGAGACGAGCCTATCTATGCTGCTAGATAGGAGATCTAGATTGACAAGACTTAAATTGCTCTAAGTTGACCAGTAACCAGGCACAAATTCAGACACCATCTAGAAAATCTTCACAATAATGTGTACATTACAGAAAATACAAATATGCTATTCATAAACACTGTGCTACATATTTTCAATAATTTTTAAATTGTATTTTTTTAATCATTGTTAGAAGCTGGCATAAGACTCTTGAAAAACAGCTAGCATTTGTGAATGGCTTTCACATGTCAACCAATGAAACCTGTTCTTCTGTCAAAAGACCTTCCAGTCTTACAGCTGTTAGATGATATTTTCACACGCTGTTAGCAGCCAATATCGACTCCTACTCACCCCCCACAGCCATACACATGGTGCACGGAGCGAATGAAACACGGGCTTTGAGTTTGGCAGTTGAAATATTCCCGTTTTGGGTAGCTGGCAGTCTGACACCAACATGCGACGTTGCATTAGTCTTTCTAGGTGTGAAGAAGACTGTATCCTATGCAAGCTAAACTAATTATTTTTTTGCACATGAAAGATTAGGCTGATATTTTCAGACAGACAACTTAGAATGCTGTTACTATGTTTCCTGTTCAACTTGTTGACCAACATGGGCAAACGCAAGCTATCTCAGGTGACTTGTTTCTCTCACTCTCCCAGGGCTGTGTTTGCCTGAGGCAGTGTTTCCTCACCATGAATACCCCTAGTGCCCTGTCCTCTGGCCACCTGCTCTTCTCAGCTGGCCTATGGCTTCACCAGCAAGGCATGACACAGAGCTATATCTGCTGCAGCTCTGCACCACCCAGGGAATACCCTTAAGCTAGATTTTCTGTCCAAATGCATTACTCCTGGAAAAAGGCTCCAGCTTAGTAGTGTCGCTCTCTAAACCACTTGTGTAATGATAACATCATCAGAAGAATCTATAGGAGTCCAATTTACCAGACATTCAGCTACACAGTTTTAATGTTCTGGGAATTACATTTATCGAGAAACAAGCATATAACGTACCATTTCCAAATAAAAGCCACACGAAGCAGAACCTTACTAAGTAAGCTTTTTTTATACAGGGAGCAACAAAGTTTCAGTAAGAAGTCCAAAGGCAACCAAGAGAGACTTCAGGGCCTTAGGACAGCTGGTTAAGGGATCAGGAGCACAAGTGGTGTTCTCCTTTATCCTCCCAATAGGAGGAAATGATAATGAAAGAAACAGGAAGATGCAGCAGATCAATAACTGGCTCTGAGCCTGGTGTCACCAGCAAAATTTGAGGTTTTTGGTCATGGGTTGGTCTACATGACTCCAGGCCTGCTAGCAACAGATGAGGTACACCTGTCCCAAAGGAGGAAAAGGATCTTTGCGCAGGAGTTAGCAGGGCTTATTGAAAGAGCTTTAAAGTGGATTTGAAAGGCGAAAGGGATAAAACCAGGCTCCCTAGAAATAAGCTTGGGAATGGCATGCCAGTGTTTGAAGGATAGTGTGCTAGCGAGGCCCAGCTACACATGTGCACTACAGTACATCTGAAATGTCCCTGTACCAAGGCATGCAGCACCTTAGGTATCTCAGTGGGGTGAGGAGATGGAGGTCCACACAGCAGCAAAGATGCAAAGGATGTTGATGTGTTAGAAAACACCCTGTGTTAGACTGCCTGAGAACAGTCACATAGGAATTAGGGCTTCTCCCCCACAGAAAGTGGCAGGATCAGTAGTCCAACTGAAGTACGTCTGCACCCATGCATGCATCATGGGCAGCAAACAAGAGGAGCTGGAAGCCATTGCGCAGCAGGAAGAATCATAGAATCACAGAATCACAGAATGATTTGGGTTGGAAGGGACCTTAAAGACCATCTAGTTCCAACCCCCCTGCCATGGGCAGGGACACCTTCCACT
>NW_010271430.1:4684-5000 GCF_000690775.1 Eurypyga helias
TCACAACTGTAGTCCTGCAGTGGATGGCTATAAACTCTTCAGAAAGGATAGGCAAGGAAGGAGAGGTGGCAGGTCAGCCCTGTATGTTATGGAGCGTTGTGACTGTCTAGAGCTTAATGATGGTGATGAAAGGATCGAGTGTTTATGGGTGAGAATCCCAGGAAAGGCCAATAAGGCAGAGATCATGGTGAGAGTCTGTTATAGACCACGCAATGAGGATGAAGAGATGGATAAAGCATTCTATAAGCAGTAGGGAGAAGTCCCATGATCACTAGCCCTTCTTCTCGTGTGGGACTTCAACATACCAGATGTCTGC
>NW_010271431.1:0-62432 GCF_000690775.1 Eurypyga helias
GTTGAACTCCATGAGGTTGGCAGTTATCAGTTATCAACTGGAAAGTGCTAGAGACTTTAGGTTTTGTGTACAATAACCAGTATTGATTTCAAGTGTTAGTTAAAATGGGACACAAGAATATGTTCATATCTGAAAGTATTAGTCATTTGTTTATGAAAACCAACTTTCTCCTTTTTAAAGTCACATTTCTTTAAATACATGTTTTGCTAATGAGCATATAAGGGGAGACACTACCAGTCTGAATGTGAAATGTGAATTTCATGTTTGTAAGTAACATTTTCTAAGACTTCTCACCTTTGTCTGCTTTCATATTGGAGACTCAAGAGATTTCCCGATGAATTTAAGGTGGTGGTCTACAGTGTCAACTTTGCGCCTTTCCTTGCCTGAAATACATACATAATTTTCCCAAGCAGTAGAAATTCCCTGTTGCTAGTGATATTAACAGTAATCCTCAACTCACCTGACCTGAGGCTTCAGGCTGCCTTCAGCACCAGTGGGTCTTGTGTGCTGTTGTGGTTCATACAGTTGCTACGTTTTAGCAACTATGCTCTTCTTTTACATTTTTGCTAAGTGGTCTAAAATATCTAGCCAAACAGAAATGAGTTAGATGAATACTCTGACTTGGCATTCATTTGTTGCAGTTCTGTGAAACAGAGTAAATATTTTCGTAATGCCACATCAGCATCTAATGAAAATACAAACATGCCCGCAGTGAATGACTTCAAAGAATTTGTTTTGGAAATGCAAAGAACTATTTCAAGCCTCAGAAACCAGGTAAGGTGCTTTAATGGATAGTTTCTAATTGTAGATTTAGTTTATAAAGCCCTTCTAACATCACTCCTCTTATGTTTTTAATATTTAGAGATCTACTGCAGCCAAAAACTACCACATAGTATCTCAAACAAAACACAACACAGAACATGGTGTGTTATTATTCTTTATTTTGATGTTATTTTGAAATCATATTGAAATACTCTACAAATAGACTATCTTGACTTTTGAACCTGAAGCCTTGTGTAACTATTGTGTACTGAACATGGGATTAGTCATCCTTTAAAAATCTGTCTGCCTAGTTACTAGAATATTTTTTCCTATCTGAAATGTATAGAATGTATGTAAACATATTTAAGATCTAGCTCAGAGAAGACTTTTACAATAACACGTAAATAAATTCTGTTCAGAGTAACTCAGCCATAGCAAAATTCAGTTTTAACAATGTATAACATTCAGGACAGACAAATCCAAAGTAAGCCAGAATGCTAGAATAATTAAGTTCCTCCAGAGCAGCTTTTTTTCATGTAGTTTGTAGATAAGAATAGTATATTTATTTTCATAGTAACTTGATTCCAGCTTTGATGGTAGCACTTAATCATTCTCCTACTCATCTTCAATGCTTCCATTTTGACAGTGGAAATGCTGTGTTAATACATATCAGTCAGTTCTTCTGTCTTTCATGGATGTAAAAAAGACGGAGGGATTGTTAAAAATTCCCAAGAAGCACACGATCAGCAAGATAAACCTATAACCCCTTTTTTTATCATTAAGGAAAAAAATAGAGATAGTCAAAAATCCAAGCAAACTTTTTATTTATGATTTATTTTTCACCTCCTTTTCATTCAGACATTTGAAAGTTTAGATTTGTCTTTCCATATGTCACGTATAGTTTGCTTCTCTTTCTTTGTATGCTCTAGGAAAGATATATCTTCTGTTCGTTTTCTTTTGAAAAGCTGTTTTCAAATCTATTACCTGTTTCTGATTTTTTAGCATTACAAAAACTAAGAAAGGAATAGAAAACCCCAGACATGTATATATCACAGATTATGTAGCATAAGGGAAAAGACAGAATACCTTGAACAAATTAAAACCTTTCTTTGATTCACTCTAACTTTTGTAATGTTTTCAGATAAAAAAACTTGAATCACGCCTCAGTAAAACTGATTGCACTGATGAAAAGGGTAAATCATATTCCAGCAATGAAACCTGGAAAAGGGACCCTTGTACTGTGTGTGAATGCAAAGTAAGTATGTGGAAATCCATTTTAAGAGAGAAATTATATTAAGTTCTGCTTCTAAAACAGCAGTTCCAGTCCTGTGCCTGATAATTTCGGGGTTATATTTGCTAACTATTTTTTATGGACCTTCAGTTATGTGGTTCAAAAAATTATGTTGTTCAGATATACCTTCCCTTGCCACTGGTTTTCAATGCAGCCTTTATATACTTTTATAGTATTTCATTTTTCATTGATAATGTACTGGCAAAATTAGCTGTGAAATAAGAGACTCGAAAAAGTCTACTAAAAGTCAACTAAAGATCAAAAGCTCATATAGCCTGTGCTAGACTTTTTTGTTTGCTTTTATCATCGTGAAATTTTTTTTAAAGGTAGTTAAAGAAATATATCAGTATGTGGTATCCTAGAGTTTCTTGCCTAAACGTTAGATAAAATGGAATACTGCTCCAGTAAAGATTCTATAATCCAAAGAAGCTTTTCACTATCAGTTTATGCTGAAATAAACTGTGGCATTGAAGTTAGTAGCCAAGATCTTAGGGAGGATGAATAAGAACATGTTCTTCAATAATATGAAAAATGTATTTCTTTTTTTTGAAAATGTAGCTAAGTATGCTCTGGGTTTTGTTCACTTTCTTTCCTGACACAGGTTGGTCAGATTACCTGTTTCGTAGAATCATGCCCACCGGCTGACTGCGAAGCACCTGTGAAGGTTAAAGGGGATTGCTGCCCAGTCTGCTTAAAACAAAATATTAATAAAAAGAAGCCATAAGTCTGCTTTTTAAGAATTTAGGGTGCATATCCTCAAATCATATCAATGCCTGCTGATGGCAAAACCAGGTAACTACAGTCTTAACAACAGCAATAAATCAAGATTTACAACATTCTAATGGTGCTGTAACAGTATAACATAATGTATCGTTTCCTTTTCTGCCCGTGAAGGTAGTCACAATGCAAAAATTAATGAAAGGGAAAATAGCAAACAGGTCAAAGTTAATTGTGTGTTAAACTTCTCAGGTTAGACAAACTCAAACTGGTGCTACTTTAAAAGAACACTGTCAGGTATTTTTCGGTACCCAAAATGACTGGGCTTAAGACTTCAAAATGAACACTTTCTTTCCTATCTTTAATTAGCAACATTAAAGTTTTACTATACCTTTTCAGTACCAGTCTGACTTGATATTTAGCTCTTTGTTATTATTTAGTAAATGCAGGGAAAAGGAAAACACAAGGTCACTGTGCCCAAAGCAATGCTGTAGAGGGCCAGTTTCTGCAAACCCATGGAAATTCTCTTAGATCACACTGATTTCTGCATCTTGACCAGCGTGGAAATAAAGAAAATTACATGACATTTTCCAACATTCTTTCATTAATTTATCAAAATTAATCAAAATTTTCAAACAAAGCCAGAATTTGTAAGGAAGTATAAATAAATGTAATTGGAAGATATAAAAAGCAACTGGAAGTGCATTACAGAATTAGTTGACAGTGTTCCTCATTCTAGGAAAGCATACATGATAGAGTAGCCTTTGATCTTAAAATGAACGTAATCCTTTTTGTCAAAACATATGTAATTGCTTGCAACTTTTTTTTTTGTTCATTTCATTTATTCTAAATCATTGTACCATGACCATCCAGTCCAGTTTTAAAGCATGCTTCTCTTGATCTCAGAACAGCTCACGTGTTTGTATGGCCCTGTTATGAAAATGTGAAAAGATGTCACATGCCATTTTGTATGAAAAGATTCCTACTGATTCATTGTGCATATTGTCAATAGGCACATGTTCCTGATTATATTGTGGCACTGTTTGTTAAAAAAAAGAACAATCTCAAAATCAAGCATCATGATTAATTGTGGATTGACTACTTTTTCTGACAAGGCATTTGATTTTTTTTTTTTTCCAGTTTCATCTAATGCATATATATTTTTACCTCAATATTTTTATCATTCATGTTAAAAATGGTCTGCCAATGGACTTTATTTCCCATTTAATAAATGTTTAACATTATAGAGTATATGTCTACACTAGCATTTCAGAGTTCTGTACTTTTTAGAATACAGACTGCATATTTTTGACGAGGAATTATATATTATATTCAGTGAAGAACAACTATCATACCTCATTTTACAGCTTTTTAATGTTTATTCAGAATTTATTCTCTCCCTGGATACTTAATGTGTTAGAATTTATGGCTCTGTCCTTAAGTCCTAAGTCAGGACTATCTAGAATCAGAGTTCTTCTTTAGTTATAAAGTTAATGACTTTTGAGTTTATTGTTCAAATTTAGGGAACAGAGATTTGGGTATCAAAGAAATCTGCACAAAATTAAAAAATTCTCAACTTAAACATTTCAGATTATGCAAAAAGATCGAATCCTTAATTATTGCATGGTAGATCAAATACCTCTCTAATAACTAACCTAGCACAGCAATATGAGTTCCACTATAATATTTTGGCACATAATTTCTCTGATTACTAATGATAACTATTTCTAATTTGATAAACTGATACCGTGACACCCATTCAAACTTTGGTGTATCTTTAAAGCTTTAACTACAGAAACTTGTTTCATACTATGGTAGGAGCAATGCGTACATGTGAGTGGTGTGTTAAAGGTGTGTGGTAGAGGTACCCATGGAGCTACAGTTTATATTTTTAAGAATATTTTAATTGATTTTATATACAATGTTTTGACTTATGTAATTTTCTATGTTAATACTTTTAGAAATTGTGTGTGGCGAGCATGTTTGAGTATCATATGGTTCCTAGAGGCTGTCATTCCTGGATTTCTTTGATACTCTGGTATTTTGTTGACTTTTGTTGAGAGTCCAAACCACATGCCTCGTCCTGTAATTCCAACTCAGATGGAACTCCCATTGACCTATAGCAGGAATTCCTCAAAGAGGAAGGATTGCGGAGCTAAACCAAATATAATTTAACTGTCTAAACAGTTAAATAAGGCAGTAATACATCCAGCTGGTTAATCCTTGCATTCTTTTATTCCAATTTCACATTAAATAAACTTTCTCAAGATTTCCGCTTATAGGAGAAGAGAGTTTCCATTTATACATTATAAAATAGTACCTTATATCTGATTGTTCCTTTTCTTCAGCCTCCAGAGTAAAGTGGGAGGTTTTCTTCGTTGTTCACTGTCTATTCATATGGTATATAAAATGGACTTTGGAGTCTGGATATGCTTAAACAAGTGTAATGTTGAGTTACTTTCTGCTATCCATCTGATTATAAACCATTCAGGAAAAACAAGTCTTTATCCACAGTTTAAAATGTAATCAGTCATGGGTTGTACTAATTCCGTTTTATTGCAGTGTCTGAAGAATCAGCATTGATTTTTAACATTTCTGAAACAGTGGACAATGGCTAGATGACCATTTCCTCAGTATCCACTGTGAGAATATTGCTGTAATATGTTGCAAATTTTACATATTTATTTTCTTTTTTAATGTTACCTAAAACCAAGTCTTTGTTGTTTTTATTTTAATCAGTAAATTTACCAAAGAACTGTTTGCACTGTATAATGAATGCTTTTCAGTTAAAATAAAATGGGCCACATTCCCAAGTACATTTCAAGTGATTTCTTCTCAATACATGCATTGTTTAGTTGATTTGCTGAAGATTCCAGTGTGTAGGATTTTATCAATGATCCATTCTGTTTTACTGATCTTATGCAGGATTGCCATGATCAAGACTCAGTTTCTGAGAACTAAACAATGAGATAATGAATTTTGTAGATTTAGTAGGTTCTTTAATATTATGACACATAGAATTGAAGTATCTATTCACTGATTTATTCTACGTGATGGGAAATAAGTACATATAGGGTCAGAAACGATATTTGAAAATACATTTATTTCTTAGCATAAGCATGCATTTGAAAACAGTGCTGAACATTTTCTCCCCAATTTTTAGTGGGAATGTCATAATACATACAGGCTGTTCTTGTATGGTTTCTTCACTTCCTCACATCTTCAAGTACCTCCAGTCATGGCTTGCCTTCCAATGCACTTGTTCCTACATTCATTCTTTATTCACGTCATTTCACAAATGGATATCCAGGTTCATGCAATCTCAGGTCAAAATGAGTTTGCTGTGCAAAAGGGATCCTCTTATTTACCTCATCTTGTTTCTCCATCATAGGGTGAGAGTTACTGCTGAGTTACTCTCATCCTTTGCTGATGTTTTGGGATCTCTAGGACACTAAGTTGGTTCCTTTGTCAGATCCATCTTTGACATCCATCTGGTTTCTTCACAACTTCATACAGTAAAGCATTTTGTGATAGAATATCCTTGTAACTAATATAATTATAAGTTGCCTTACAGAGAAATTGGAGAATTTAAAGATGGACTCCAAGACACAGAGTTAAGAATTGTTTTCAGGTTGCAATCATATTTTTTTTTTTCCTCCGAATTTTGATAAAATATCTGGGAAAGTACTGATAGACATTTTTCTAGTAACTTAAATGGGTAATGCATGCTTCTTTTAACAGACAGAGCCAGTTCCTAAGCCTAATCTCATAATACTCAAATATTTACATTTGAACAACAACTTTTTTTTTTTCCTTTTGTTAAACCATAAAACTGAAACAAGCAGCCAACTGAAGGCAAGGCTTTGTTTCAGTAAATACCTTTGTGTTAGTCCACACAGGCCAGGCTTCAACACAGTCAATTGCCAAGAAGTTTGCCAACAGTTATAAAAATTTTAGAACACCCCACAAATCAGTTAGTCAAACAAACCAACAAAACAAACCAAACCACAAAGTTTAGATATTTAGAACAAAACTCTTGGGCTGATACTGACATATTTTGAGAAAGGTTCAGTAATATTTTAAATAAACAAAGTAAATTGACTATTCCTTTAGGTTGATTATGGCTAAGAATCATTTGGCCAATGTATGATTGAAGTCATCTTTAAGTAATTTTCTCAAAACTTCTGCATTATTCTTGTTATGTTCTTAAAATAGATTAAATGTTTTGCATATACAGGATAATACAATTGTAAAATTACTGTCCTCTCATGGTAGCTCTCATCTACAATGTGGGATTCCAGAATTCACTCACTAAGTTTTATTATGTACAACAAAAAATGAGACCTGATATGTGATAAAAAGCTTGTTAGATAGAATATATCAACCAAAAATACCAGTATGATTGTGTGCACATACCTCATTCATGCTGAAAGTTTGTCAGAGACTCAGTGGAAAGAGTCTTGCTTGTAAGAACTAAGGGGAACCAATAAATTACGAAACATGTCATAAATCACTAGATACTAATATTGTCCTAATCACCTTTTCATTATGATGGATCTAATCAGGAGACTGCATCGGGTTATGAAAAGGCACTGTTGTCTGCTAATACCATATTTTAAAGCAGACATCCTAGCAGTATCAGACTGTTAATTTGCAATTATCCTGGCTGCTAAGTTTCATGCAGTACCTCCTTCCCTTTCATTTTTTCACACTAAGCCTGCTGTGACATGGTAGGGAAACCTCTGCACCTCCAACATACTTTTTGTTTTGTTTTCTGCCCAATATCTTTGCTGTTCACCAGCAGTGTTATGAATGGTCCTTTCACAGCATTTTAGCATTCCAGCCTGGAATGCCCAGACAGCAGAGTAAAGATCAGATATATTCAAGTTACAAGAAGATCTGACCAGCTGTGTTTAGCTGAAAAACTGTGAACTGAGTATCTCTGTTTAGATTCAGAAATGGAACAGAGCAGCAATTCCTGCGATAAAGGAATAAACCTAATTGTTGCATTCAGTAAAGATTTTTGTGTCTGTCTCATGCCTCCCTCAGTGATACAACTTTACATTCCCACAAGTCACATGCCTTAAAAATGTTGCTGTGTTGCCAAAATAAATCCCATTACCTACTTATATCTTTATGAGATGTTGTCTGTTGTTAACCTGGCTCGCAGCCATACAAAGGATCAGTGCAGTAAGTGCTTCATGTCTCTTTTCCTAGAGATTAGCATGAAAAAAGTACCCAGAGGGAAAAAAAAAGTAATCAGGAATTGTCCTGAGAAAGGAAAAGAAGCTATTGCTTTGTTTTGGTAGTGAGAAAAAAAAAGAAAAATTTCATCAAATACTGTGATTTTTTTTTTTTTTTCCCCAGGCAGAATGCAACAGTTGATCAGGAATATAGGAACTGATTAAATATACAAAAGCAACAGATACATTAGACTGCAACAGAGGGTCTCCAGGCACTTGGAATCAATTTCACCATTTATTGGAGCAGCTACTAGAGTGGTAGTAAGGCAGGCTTTTAGTCCCCTACCTCCACTCTCACGCTTCTTTCAATGAAGATCACCTTTCCTTTTTTTCTCCTGTGTGCTTCCACAGCTAAGGCTCTTCCATGTGAACTCAAGACTATCAGCAAAAAGGTTTATTGGGGCTAATGATCAGCCTGATCCCTCAGAAAGGCAGGTCCTAGCTGGTGAACAAGGTCCTAAAGGCCTGAATGGGATTCTTTGGAGGAGGGTTCAGAGTCAGCCATTTAAAAACATTAGCCAAAGGGGCATACTGGGTTTTCTGTCCTTTTCCCATGCCTCTGTGCCAGATTTGGCACTGTCTGTTTTTAATTTCCGTAATTTGGGTTTCATAGTTCCTGTTCTAGTGCTGTAGAAAGCCATCTGCGTGCTACACATGGGAGGCAAGTGAGACAAGTCTCATATATGGAGAACAATTCCTGTTACTGGAGGAATATTCAAGCTGTTTTAATCAAGGGATTTCTCTCCCTCTAGGTGAAATTATTTTGCAACCTATGCTTTTATTTCAGACCCCAAATGCTGTCGGAAAAGGAGGAGTTTGTTGTTGTTGTTGCTTTAATTAGGCTTTGCAGAAATGGCCTTTTTGAATGCAGTGCAGCAGACTGGAGACATCGTAGGAGCAGAATAAATGGGGTTTTTTTCATCTGAACTAGCTTGGCATGGTTGCATACAGTCTAACTTGTTGCCAGGCTATTCTCTTATATGGAGAGTATTTAAAGATTGCCAGGGGATTATTTGAACTTTCTTTTATATCAACAATCAATTCAGGCAATAACAAACAATAGCTGCCTTGAGGTCAGAAGATGACAGCTTGTTTCTGGTACAGGCAAATGTTAGTGTTGATTTTAAAACCTCCATCTTATGTTTGTTCTTTTTTTTCTGGTGGAATGCTGCTGTTACCCTACGTCTCACCTCACAAGCAGCAAGTATATTCCATTTGAACTTCAGATGTGTTCAGGAAACATGTCACGTGACTTTGTTAAGATCAAGCATTTTGCACATGGGGAATGATAAAAAGGGACATAGTTCCTACCTATTGCTTTAGATTAACTGACTTCTAAAGCCTGGAGAAGTCTCTGCAGTCCTGTCCAGCATCTGCACAGCATGTTAATTCATCGCATGTTTCTTATGTTAAGACACTGTCTGTGTGTTTGAATAATGTCTTAAAAAGACATGCAGCCTTGGCAGAAAATGTTCAAATATTACTTCTGCATTACCATAATGTAAATTGTAATAGTGGGTTACTTACTCTCACAAAGAATTTCAGCCTACAGTAGTTAATGTGTGTATGTGCAGGTATTCAGCTACCGCAGTGCTCATCCTGACCCTTAGTTTTACTTCTACTTGCAACTAGATCATGCTTCTTACTTCTTATTTGAAAAATGTCAAGGTTTTATGGGTGCACATTCAGCATTCAAACTGTCTCAAGATGACTAAATCACACTAAGATTTCATATTCAGCCAGATCCTAAAGCTGCTTTTATCTATTTTATAGCCCCCAATTATGCAAGTAGGAGCCACGTTCTTTATTCCCCCATGCATGGTCTTGTATTTAACTGTGTAATACTAATTGGATTAATTCAGCCTAGAAAGCAATCCAGATTTTCATTAAAGTAATTTACTTAAGGTTTCAAATTATTTATTCTGGTATAGACATTCTGATGCAGCTACTGGTGAATCCCTATCTGACATTCCTTGTAGAAAAAAACCAGCCAAGTATGACTGATCACACTAGAGAGCAAGAAATAAAGGAAAAATAAAGAAAGGCAGAGCCGCTGCTTCCTTCTTGTGGTGGGAAGTTGTTCACAAAAAGAAAAAGGCTGGTAACAGTGGCTGGGGTTTTTTCCCATCTGCTGCTGTTTCTTTCAGTCTGGATACACAATTTCTAAGTACGACAGCTTTGGGAGAGAGGCTGTGATAGGAAAGTGAGGATTTACACTGTAGTAACAAATTGTGTAGGTTGCGTGCTCCTAGTGATAACCATGTCTCTCCTTTCACTTTCAGGCCACAAGCTTGTCTGTGTTGCAGCCTCTAGTTCTGTCTTTAATTTAAATTAAATTAAAACAAGAATAGTCCACACTTATGAAAGAGCAGAAAAATATGGTTGGGGAAAATGTTTATGTTAGAGGTTTAAAGAGTTTGGGCTACATTAAGCTATAGCTGTGGTCAGGAATTTTGCATATTTTAGTGTTGGATTTGCACCACTGGAAAATAAAATGCCTTGTTGGCCTACTGAACAGACACGGTTTGCAGATGTGAGAACTTAGCCCTGCCAGTGAACTCCACCACAGCTCTGGAAAATTATTCAGACACAGATGAAGACCTGAGTTCATTCAAACCTGGGTGTCTCTGTTGAGAATAACACTACAAGTAAGTACCAGTCTTGGTGGGGTTTTGTAATAATTACTTGTTTGCAAGGGGGTAGAAAGGAGTCCCTCTCTGTGCTATGTTGAATTACTGATCAAGGGTTTTTTCTCCATTAGAAAGACTGCAAACCATCTTACTCTCTTCCAGAAGCACTTAGATTAGCAGTAATACTGTGTAACTATGGCCACCTTAAAACACATAATAATTATTTGCTGGAATGTTAGAATATTTATACACGAAAGTTGCTTGCATGGTATTTTTTTTTTTTTATTACTACTTTAAGTGGCAAAAATACAAGAGAGATTTTAGAACAGAAAAAGAAGATGCAAATACCACAACAACTGTTCCGTAAACCAAACTCTGAGTTGTTGATTGCTTTTTAATAGAATACAAACTAGAGTGTTCATCCTAGACTTTGTAGCAAATGGTATAGTTTCACAGATTCCTGCAAGACAAACGAGATAGTAAGTACTAAGCCTGATTTGAAGAAGGCTGATGGCAATGACTGTGCCATGTGATTTCTGCTGTTTTAAAATCATGGGTTTTAATTTTCCTATGGGATTATGGAAAATTAAAGCACTTAAGATTTAAGATTTTAATAAGGTATCAGCTTGCAAAAGTGCTGTACAAACTGCTTCTCTAAAGGGACCATTATTTTTCTACTATGCCTTCCTATCTTCATCTGGCCAGAAGGCTGGATTTTTTCATTCTGAAATCCCATAAAAATCTGTTAAAAAGAAATAAAAGACACGGCTGGAATTTTGTCTCCACTAAGCCAACGTGGTAATGTCTTCGGCACTGCATGCTTGGTCCTGGGAAGGACCCTCACTGGGATGGTATTTCACCCCAAATGATCTAATAATATTGCTGTAGTTCTGGATTTTGTGTGTTAAGCAGGAGAAGGAATTTGGTGTCTAAGATAGAAGATCAGGAGATCAGATTCAATAATGTCAGTCTGCTACAGGTCACTACAACAGCACCTCACAATGTATTTTTATTGGGAAGAAGTCCTATTCTTTGTAACATCCCAGGCCCGTGTCCTGACTCTTGCTTGTTTACACATGCCCAGTACAACAGAACTGAATAAACAGAAAACTAAAAGTTGCCATTCCTGAAAAAAGAAGTATCCCAAGGAACATTTATAAGCAATTTACTTACAAATCTTTCCTAATTAGATTGCTAAGGATAGTATGTGACTACCATTTAAGGACAGGATTTCACTAAAGGAATTTTTACAAGGAGACCATCAGGTTTATCTTTTTGTAGTAGAAACCCTAGTGACATTATGCTAGAAAACACATTTTTTTCCAAGTAATTTTTATTTCACAAGGTCCATCCCTGCAAGTCCCTAGCTACAAATGAAATTGAAATCCGTGTCAATACTTAACTTATGTGGGTTTGGCCAGATTTCAGGAAAGCATTCACTCTTTAGAGAATATCTGTAACTCTCCCAGCAGATAGAGTGAATTCTCCTCGGCATCTTGCCAGACTGTCAGGATGATGGCTGCTATCTGAGATCTCAGTTAGCACATTTTGGCCTTCAGTGAAGATTCCCAAAGCTTGTTACATCAGTGTTGGCACAGCACACCATGGAATCATGCACAGGTTCATGACTTACATGAATACATTTCTCTCGGGCCCTGAATTGTCTCTGGCAACCAGGCAGAAAAACCATACTTCCCTTTTGTCTTGTAAACTTGAGAGCCAATTAATTAAAGTATCTCTATGGAATACATGAATTTCCAGCTGAAGGCAAGGAGGAAACTTCACTGAATGTGGTATTCTTTTATTACATGTATTGTCTTTTAATATTGAAATATTTTAGATTATTATAAATTAGTCTTCTGTGACTGTAGTGATTACGTGTACTTATTTTGCCATGCATATGACATTCCTTATGCCTGTCTGTAGTCCACATGTAGTCCACAATGTCCTCTTACAGGACATTGGGGACCCTGTACCTAAAAAAAAGTACTCAAAGGCAAAGGGGGTGGATCTAAGAGAAAAACAACATTTATGGGGTGTCACAGGGACTGGCTTAATAAGGGAGGTTAAAAGAACTTTTGCCAAACAACCACTGAAGTGACCAGACAACAATTCACAGATATTTAGAAGGAAATATTTGGAAAAATGGAAGGAAGGTTTTTTTTGAGGTGGTTTAAATAGAATGCAGTTTTGGAGGAGAAAAAGGGTTATGGAGCATTGAGCAACCCTATTCAATTCCTCAAAGTTTGGAATAATCCCTGAAGTAAACTGAACAGACCGATCTGTTCAATTCAGGGTAAAATTTCCACAAAAATAAGTGCAGGGTGCACAAAAATAAATAAATAATGGATTGCTTATTTGGAAGAATTGCAGCATACCTAAACTCATGGTACCTGATTTTATTTTTATGAGGATTTGTTCCATCAGTATCTAGAATGTTCCATCCTTTGTGATAGGAATATCATGGTATAAGAACTATCTGCAGTATTTGAAATTATTTTTTTTATGTGATGTTGGTATTACTGTGATACTAAATAATATACTCCTTTGCTACTAACAGTATTATCTTGATTAGAAGCTGCATTCCCAGTATCTGATAGTAGCTTCAGTATTTCTTACATATTGATCTATATTTTAGTTGCTTTTTCAGTAGCTGCCTTTTCTGTTCTCTATTGCAATTCTGCTTCCTTGACCTGAAGGCAGCCCAGACCTGTATACCGAGAAATGGAAATGTGCTACTTAGGAGTATTCTATAGTCTGTATACAATATCTTGTATATTATGTTTTATGTAAGTGATGTAACTAAAATCAACTTCTTTTTTTTTAAGTAAATGTCAGAAGTAGAATTAATTATCCAAACTAAGGCAAGAAAGAGAGAAAATGGTTTTCAGCTCTTCCAGTAAAGCTGAGTTAGCGCAAGCTGTTTAATGGAATTTAGGAGAAGGTTTTGCTGTTAAACACATTGAAATGGTTTGTGTTTTGAATAAGTAATTTAAAAAACATGCAACATGTTTGTAAAGATTGTTTAACAGAAGTGCTCTAAAGAAACCATCTGCACTGCTGGATGGTTAGAAAGGATGCGTGGCTACCACCGCTCCTGGCTCTCCTGTCGCCAGAGTTGCTGGATTCTACATTGATACTATTTGTTGTCTTCATTCTAAAAGAGTACTCTGAACCCAGCCAGAAAGAAGGGAAAATATCTCTCAACTGTTGGCTGGATGAATCTTGAACAGTTAATTGAAGGCAGGATGGCCTTGAAGATAAGCAGGATGGTTTTATTCTTGGATTAGCTTTCAGCATGCTTGGGCAATTCATTTAATCTCTCAAGTCTCCCATCTGTAAAAAGCACATATAATGCAAACCTGTGTAAAATCTCTTAAAATCTATTGAAGCTCACCAGTGGTCTTTTTTGTCTCAGAGATAGCTTACTCTTGTTCCTTCTGCTGTGGTATTTCCCTTCCCTGTTTTTCATTTTTACTATCTTTGCCTTTATTTTGAATAGGTATTTAGTTGACCAAATGAAAACAAACCTACCATTTACAACACCTCTGTGAATTTCTAATCAGAAGTGGAAGCTGAGTCTTAGGTGATCTGATTATTACAGAAGTTTTCCAGGTCTGAGAGTGGCAGATAATGTGGTGGTGTCCGTCATTTCCCACCAACTACTCTGCAGGGGAGATTAAGGGTTAGAAGTGACATTGTCTGTTCTTTCTCCCTTCTTTTCATCTACATAGAATTAGGCATCTGGAGAATTAGTAACAACAAGGTCATACTAGAAATCTAGTTACTGTCAGATAGCATTAAAAATAAGCCCTCAAATCACTCAGATTACTCACCCAAAATTGAAGTGAAGAAAAAATGTCACTTAATACAGTTTGAAAATAATTATAGAACATCCCAGAATTTCACTGAACCCCAATGAACTTAAAATCATCATTGTCAGACAAGGCATACACAAGCATGTTGGCACTGTTAGCAGATAGAATTAAAGTTTTCATCAGTTTAACTTTCTGAGATATTGGTTGAGTATTCAAGCCTATCTTTCAACAGAATTTCTATTCTTTCAGACATACTCAGGATTTAATTTGTCTGGAAAATATTGAATTCACAGCCTGTTGTCATCCTTCCCTTCCTTAGGTTTTCCCAGGCAGACATGGGATCAGATGAGGTGTGCTTCCAATTTATCAACACCCTTGAGTTTCCTGCAGCCATGCAGTGTCCAGTCTTCCTCAGTAGGGAGTTTATTTCTTCCAAGTTTGGCCCCACAGGCTTTTGGATAAAGTTGTAGAGATGTCTCGTAAATGCACCTGATGAAGAGCATCGACCTGCTGGCCACACTTCTCCGGATACAGCCCAGGATACGGTTGGCTTTCTGGGCTGCCAGCGCACACTGCCGGCTCATGTTCAGCTTTTCACCCACCAGTACCCCCAAGTCCTTCTCCTCAGAGCTGCTCTCTATCCACTCTCCACCCAGCCTGTACTTGTGCTTGGGATTCCTGTACTTGTGCTTGGGATTCCTGTACTTGTGCTTGGGATTCCTGTACTTGTGCTTGGGATTCCTGTACTTGTGCTTGGGATTCCTGTACTTGTGCTTGGGAAAAACTAAGCAGGACATTTCCTGTATATGCTTTTAACCTCTGTCAGTCTTTAAAATGCTTACCTCTTTGTCTGAGTGATTTTACTGACATTCATATCATAATCATCAGTGATCTTGTTACACTACGGCAAATTTTCTGAACAACCATTAATTGCTTGATGTTGTAACAGCACTAATACATTTATGTAAATATGTATCCCTCATAGGAACAACAACTTTCTGGTCATCAAGATGCTTTTAAGAGAAAATACTGTGTACAAGAGTAGACATAGTATAAATAATAGTATTTTTCAAAGGAATGGAAATCTGTCAAAGATGTCTGCTTCATAAGAATTACCACTAAAATTATGGTCAGAGAAAGATGTGTGATAAAACCCCTCTTGGCATAAAAGATTAAATACTACATAGGTTTTCCTTTATTTACAATACTGGACCTTCGCAGTTTGCTTTTTCCACATTTCCATGACATAATCCAAGTATTCTATTTTTTGGGGATGTTTACAGGTTCCAGAAGAAAGAGTTGCCTTAGCGCTGGGGAAGACCAATTCTGTAGGAAGGGCAGCTATTCCTGATTAGTAGCTCTTGTGTTTCTGTGCTTATTGTTTAATTTTGAAATTGTCAGCATAGATGATTTATTACAATTCAGTAAAAGCATTACTATTATTTTTACTGTGCCGTAATTTGCATTAGCTGTGTCATACTTCAGAAGTCAGCACACCAACTGGCTAATCATTTGAAAATTTTCAAAAGTACCTGTCTTAAAATGGAAGAACTTCCTTAATATTGAAGGTACTCAGGTCCTGCAAAAATGTCTGAAATCTAGATGTTTAATATTAAAATTATTATAATTTTATTATAATACATAATAAGAGTTAAGAAACTGAGATATGCTGAGCAGTGAGCAACCTACACTAATCCAAAGGGACACCCTGAGAATAAGGTTACGTATTAAATATCACCCCTGTCTGGACTTCCTGCTCCATTTGCCGTAGTGCCGAGCACCAGTCCTTGTTCCCAGGAGCAGCTTTGAGCATACACTTTAGCCATCCTTTTAAAACAACCACTTCTGAGAATTTACATTCTCCTTCAAGTATAACTGAGAAAAGGCATGCTGCTGCTAATTTTCAGCTACTTGCTAACACAATTTGAAATTCTACTGAGACTTTATTTTTTTAGTGCTTTTACAGTGATTTGATAACTTGTAAAGTGGCAGAGGAGTACTTGAAAGGCTGAGAACTAGGTGTTGTCTAATATTAAATGGAATGAAGGCAGAGAAAGTTCACAGCAGTGGTAATACTGTCACTGCAGTGACTTGTTTTGTTAGACAGAAGCTGCACACATTCAGAGCATTTCAACTAGCACCTTCCAAAAAGTTAGCATAATCAGGACAAACAGCTGTAAATGGTGGCAAACTTTAGACATCTAAAAACCAATGGACTAGATGATGCCTGGGATAACTGTCAATTACATGACCTGCTTGAAGACTACAATTCTATATGTAATTCCTACCTAACTGACAATCCCTTTTTGGGTCTAGCCTTGCTGTCACTTCTCTGATGTGCTGCCACCTTGGTTGCTTGTTCTTTTTCCCCTCCTTGCATCCTTAACTCCTCATCTTACTCCTTCTACTCCCATTAGCTTTTTATCCGAGTCTGCTCATCTCACCCCTGCTGTGGCTCCAACTGAGGCTTAGTTGGAAGAATGAAGCATGTCAACAAACCCCAGCAGAGCAATTTTGAGTCTAACATAAGCAGACATTTCCTGTAAACCTGATACCTGGATTATTTCCATGATAAAAGGATGACAAATGGCTCACTAAATAATAGACTTCATATATACATTATCGTTTCAATGAAATGTTTCACAGCGTTTCTGAAAAGGCAGTAAGAAGTGAACTGTAGTGCAATTCTCTGCTGAGCTTCACAGCCAGACCTAGTTCGAGGTCCATGTAAGATGCTGAAAAACAAACTGGGACATGATGTCATCACCAGATGTTGGATATATAACTTGATGTATTTCTTGTGGTTAGTGGGCTGAAGGGCTGATCAAATCATTATTCCCCTTTGTGTAACAGCAGTAATACATCTGTTAGAAATTGCACTAGGACCTTTGGGATCTTCAAATGCAGCAATGCAGTTTTGCAGATGTAGATAATTATACATTGCGATTTAGATTTTTGGGAGTGAGGGGAGTAGAATGTATTCCATATTTTATTTTCGTAATATTATAACTAAATGTCTTTATATTCTAGCTCACTTTGCAGAGGGCAAGCTTGGAAAAAAACATTTTATTTGGTTTATATTTTTTAGAAGTGCCAACTACTTACCTCATATTGATCCCTTTACACAGCACTTGCCATGTAAATGTGACAATATTTCAAAATGGGATGGACTGACTTTGGTATAGAGTTGGTTTTATGCCATGGCCAGCACACAAGAACAATGAAAAAATTTTGTTAGTGATGTATAAAAATTTATTACAAAAACATATTTTAATCATTGCCATTCAATGTCTTGAAAACTCAGCTAAACTTGGTATTCTCTTGACAAATGGTACAGACTTTCTTCTTTGAAATTTCATAGTTCCAAAGAAATGCAAAAAATCATTTCAGTGGAAGATACAGGGCTAAAACCTGGTTCCTTGGAAATGCCAGTGTATGTGTGTTGGAGCTAAGCTGTAGCATGTAAAGGAGAGGTAGATTCAGGGTTGTAAAGCCTGCAAACACAGCTGGTCAAGTTGTCTCTTTCAGAACATTATCTTCCCAGACATATAATTTTTAGGCCAGAAGCTTAGGATGTTTGGTGAGGCAACTGGCTTTCACATTTGCTGCTGAAATGTCTATGTCTTGGACAAAATCTCTTATCTCTGAGAAGTGTTTTTTTCTGTATATACTATCTCCTCCCTATTCCCAGCAGTAGTTAAGAAACACTTTACCTCATTTACCTAACAGTGAGAACATTTCAGGTCAATTTGTCAAAAAAATATAGGCAATACCTTGTGCATCTTAATGTGAGAAGGTCTTGTCAGCCTTTGACGATATTTTAAAAATGTTTTTTAGAAGTAAAAAGTTTCTCCTTGATGACCTGAGAAATCCTAAAGTCAGCTAGACAAAAATACTTGTGTTTTCAATTTTCATCAATAAAGGAGAAGGCAAAGATCAGTCATTGCTCAGACATTGCTAATCTGATATTCTGTGGATATAATGCAATAATTTGGTTGTTCATAGCTTATTAATGCAAAAGGTAAAGATAAATCGGCCAGCAGGGTCATCCCTTGCAGCCCTCCATTCCGTAGATTGGGATAGTTCGCTTGGATGACAAAGAACATTATGGCTGTGCACATCCAGCCTCAGTCCTCCAGGGTCTTGTCCATGGGAGGCCTTGTGGCTGAGACTTCTTTCTTTTAATGTTGATCATGGACACTGCTCAAGACAGAGGAAAAAGAGGAATTGAGACAAAATGAGACAGGCATTTGATATGGCCTAAGGCATCGGCAAAACTGAGGAGCAATATAGGAATGCTTTAAAAGCTTGAACTAAATCTGCAGGTTCTGTAGATTGGCCTGTAACAACCCATGGCCTCTGTTTATTGGAAGATTAATTATACGCAGTCATTAAGAAGGGAGAGCTACGTAAAAGTAGCTCCATCTGGAGCCCACTTTGGCATTTGTTGTTATGGATGCCACCATGCTCTGAGGCCATGCAACCATATGTGAGCAGAGCGGCAAATTGAGCTCCATGAGCTCTCTGCAGCTTATTGGGATCTTCTCAGGTGCTCCTGATCCCTCTCTGAGGCTCTGCTCCAACTCAAAGTCACTGTCGGTAGGTGAAGTCCACTCTACTATCAGGTCAGGATTGCTGGATGCATGGTTCCTCTTCTCACCCTACAGGGAGACAGGTGCCTTTCTTTCAAAGAAGGGAATAGGGATTACAAAGTATTTTGTCACATTTCATTTTATTGAGGTGAAGTAAAGGAGGACTTCAGTGAACGATGCAGCTGGTGATATTTAATCACAGTATCATAGGATGGACTTTAAAGATCATCTAGTTCCAACACCCAGCCATGGGCAGGGACACTTTCCCTAGATATTTTTATATGTGAAGTAGTTTTTCTGCTAGTTTCAAGGACATTTGCAATAAGCTGAACATCACTCTGTCTGGATAAATCCTCATTCTCAGGGCTGCCATTTGAAGTTGGCTATTTTACTGCAGAGAGCTTTTACTTTTGCTCTCAAGTGTAAACTTGTCTTTTGTTTGTCTTTTCCCCAGTAAAAGAATTTAAGAACTTTAAACGAGCACCTGAATTTCCTCTAGCTCCTGCTAAAGCTGTCTGGTTTACACTGAGTTGTACACAGGTTTGAGGTTTTGCTCCTTTCAGTTTCAGATTTGCAGGACAGGTCTGAAAAGTACATTCCCAAATCCTTAATGTTGCCCCAAAACAGGACACTAGGCAAGCTACCGAGTGTTAATTTTAAGCCTTGCAATTCTCCTGACGTTTCTATTTCCTTGAAAGAAAGCAGCAATTGTATGCTTAGCCATTTGGTTTGCAGTTGAAAAAAAATCAGAAATATTTTCTCTCTTATTAACCAGGCCAGTTTGTGGACAGCAGGGAGTCCTTATAAATCAGCTTTTCTCAATATTTTACTTTCTTCCAGGTGGCTGAGAAAAATAATGCATCTGTTCCAAATCTCAGCAGACACACACATTACAGACGTCACCGGAGCCCTAAAACAAACAAGTTGTGTAAAGCTGGAAACGTTTCAAGAGTTCCCACAATTATGAATTCATCTGATATTCACTTGAGAAACATAACAGCTTGGAACAAATTATCTTTTCTAAACTAGCTAGCTGTGGCTAGATTTTCAGCTGTGTGTATGTGTGTGTAAAGGGGTAAGAAGACAGCGGGGTAGACAGATGGGTTGAACAGTGTCCTGTGCTGAGCCAAATAGGGACAGAGGAGGTTCCTGGCAGCCCCAGATCTATGACTGGGAATGAGGTAATAAGTTACCCGTCCCAGGTTTTACTGTTCTCTGGTGGTTTGAGTTGTGGTACCCATTGATTTAAATTGTCAGTGAAGGATACACAAGGAGAGAGCAAGCTCTCAATTACTCAAACCAGACCCCTTCCGCCAGAATTAACTCTCTTGCTTACTTTACTGAAGCTATTTATACATTATTTCATCAGGAAAATCCTCCTTGTGATACAATTCACATTTTCAAGGAGGTCCTGGGAAATCATTAAGACATCATGGTAGATATGTTAACTTGTTTTCACCTGGGACATATCCAACATCATTCGTGTTTTCTATGACAGGGCATTTTATAAAAGTTTTCTTTTAAAGAATTTTCAACATTTTATCCCTATTTAAACAACAACAAAAAAGTTGCCCTCAAAGATACCAGGTTGTTTTATTATGGTAACCTCTTCTTAATTTTTTATGCTTTCTTATTTGTTCCTCTTTATAGATGGAAATGTTTAAGCATTTTTATAATTTCAGAGGTGTCTATACTTTTAACTCTCTTATTATTTTGAGCCATACTACAGTAAAAATGATTGTGTTTACTAATTGGGTTGTATTAACTTAGTATTTACAAATTTCACCCCTTGTTGAACATCCAGAACAGTACCAATACTTACCAGGATAAATAAAACCCGTCTTTTTTTTTAAGTAGTCTAAACAATACCTTTCTGAACATGTGGAAAATTATCTGTGAAGGATAAGAGCTGAGGGAAATGACAAGATACATGAGAACAGAGAGAAAACAGGGAAAAGAAGAGAGAGGCTTTACTGTATAGAAGGGCTTGAGTTGTTGATACAACCAAGGCTTTTTTATTAATTATCTTTAAAGGTGACTGTCTAAATTATTTTAAGTCCCATAGCTTGAGCTGATGCCAACCTGTCTCTATTGAGACTGTTCCTTGTTTTTAACTTACGTCTGTTTCCAACTTCAGTTTTATTGTAACCTCTTTTCAATCTTTCTAAGTTTGTTTCACCTTACTTATATTCTTCATCAGTTCCCCTCTTAATTTTGGCCAGGAACTGTGTGGCAGGGAAGAGAATTGATCTTCAATCTGCCTCTGTACAATTTCCTCAGCACAGGCAGGAGTGAAAGAAGAATAGTCCTTCACCTGGACACCTGAATGGGCTGCTCAGCCCAGGATGTTGTATTTGCGGTCCTCATACTGGTTAACAGTGAGCTTTAAGTATCCAAAGACCTTGCTCTTTCTCTTCTTTTGTCATGCTCTCACAGCAGTTTGTTGGCAGTGATGAAGTCCAATGTAACTGGAGGCAGAGTACAGTATTTTGAGCCCAGCACTTTTTAACTGTCTGATTAATTATGTGTGCATATGGTTGAAGTGAGTGACACTATTAATTCCTCCATGACCCTGCAGACCTAGGGACTTTCACTGATTTTATAAGGTACACTGACAGACCTCATGCCTGGAACATCCTGCTAAGAGTAGCAGGAGATGAGTTTTGATAAAGGGAGAAGGAGATAAAAGGGTGACAAGAGTGCCTATGTCCTTGCTTTGAAGCTTTGTCAAAACTGGATCTTCCATCCATCATCCCTCTGCTGCTAACGGGTTGCTTTCATGGCCGTGACTTTTCTGAGATTGGTGTTCTCCAATGAGGGAGAAGGGGTGTTGGCAAATAAATGAATACAGCAAAATTAAGCATGGGAGATTGGGATTCCCGTGTCAAGATAAGAGTGACAGTAACAAAAATGACTTAAAATATCTGCCTTATGGATATAAGAGATGAAAAATATAATTTCTAGGTTTGGAAACCAAACTGGTACCTGCTGTTGCTATTCCCTAGAAATAGAGTTCTTTACCAGATGGACATGGGCATGTCTTGAACACATCCTCTTTTCCACCTAAAGATTTTATCTGAATGGAATATCAGGATTATGGGGATCTGTGAGGACAATTTGTCTTATATTAGCCACAAACTATAGCTACTGCAGTGGAGGCTAGTAGGCGTTATGTATATTGGGACTGCTGTATTAACTGGATTGTGCATATGGTTCACTGATGGATGAATCCATGTTTTGGGTGGACCAGACCTATTGCAAAAGTGCACTACTGTTCAGAGAGGTTAATCTGTGCATCACATACACAGTGGGCTCCGTGTGTCCTGGATCTGTGTCGTGGAGCACATGTGCACATATTTCTGGCTGGGAGATACTAGTCAAAACTGCCTAGAGAGCCACTTCCCTTACCTAGGGCAGAAGCAAGGGAATTGGCAACCCTTCTGGTCTCAGAATCTTTGGTAGTTCCGTTACATATGTTGCTGAAATTCTGCAAGTGGTATACAGGCAAGAAGTATGTATTTTCTCTGTATAACAAACAAAATACATTGGATATTTTCTTCCTTCTTTTCAAGTAATGGGAGAGGGATATTTCAAGGGGTAATGGCTGCTGATCATGATGAGGTGAAGAATTTCTAAATTTGTATTTAGAGCAAGTGTTTCCTAGATCAGAGGTGTAACGTGGCGGGTCCGTTTCAGTGGCGGTCATTGTTTTGGTGAGCTGCAGGAAAGAGCTCTTCGACCTGCAGAGTGAGATGCAAGAAAATATTTTTAAGCAATCATTTATTTGGTAAAAAATACTATTTTGATAGTTTGAGTATTGTGGGATACCCAGTTATTTAGACTATGATCAATATCAGGTATGATATTTATCTATGAACTGTTCATTGTTACAGTTATTAATATATTCTTGTATGCTACTGACATTTTTATGTTTTGGAGCATAGATATATATTTTTAGAAACCGTATTTATCATACACAGTTTTAAATGTTTGCTACAGATATGATTTTCAAATGTAAAATCATGTTATGAACTTCAATTACTATGCCAGGTGTTCATCTTCCCCAGCTAGTTCCTCCAATTCTCTGCTGAAAATTCATTCTCCAGGTCCTCTTCCTTTCCCCTGTGTTTCTTGGGAACATTTCCTTCCTGCTCTCTGAGATCGCTACAGCAGAAACAACATGATTCCCTATCTTCAGTATACCAAGCTGATCTTTTGTACATTGTTATGAGCAATTCATGGTTTTCACTTGTGAAAATTCACATAAGATAAAGCTGTGACAAGAAATTCAGCTTAGTGAGCTCTGACAGGAATGCTGCAGATACGTTATGCGGCGTTGAGCTGTGGAGCCCTCAACATCAGACGGATATAGACTGGTTGGAGCGAGTCCTGAGGAGGCCACGAAGATGCTCAGAGGGCTGGAGCACCTCTGCTATGGGGACAGGCTGAGAGAGTGGGGCTTGTTCAGCCTGGAGAAGAGAAGGCTCCGGGGAGACCTTATTGCAGCCTTCCAGTACCTGAAGGGGCTACAAGGAAGCTGGGGGGGGCTTTTTACAAGGGCCTGTAGTGACAGGACAAGGGGTAATGGGTTTAAACTGAAAGTGGGGAGGTTTAGATTAGATATCAGGAAGAAATTCTTCATGGAGAGGGTGGTGAGGCACTGGCACAGGTTGCCCAGAGAAGCTGTGGATGCCCCATCCCTGGAAGTGTTCAAGGCCAGGCTGGACGAGGCTTTGAGCAACCTGGTCTAATGGAAGGTGTCCCTGCCCATGGCAGGGGGGTTGGAACTAGATGATCTTTAAGGTCCCTTCCAACCCAAACCATTCTGTGATTCTGTGATTCTATAATGGTTACAGGTACTTCTGCCCAGGAGTAAGGAAATCGCACACAGGTATCTCTGAAGATGATTAATGTTGGGCACTGAGCAAAATGATGAGATGGTTGTGGGAGAAAGCAAAAATTTAGGAAATCATGGAACAGCAGCAGAGCCACCTACAGTGCTTAGGAAGTATTTGAAGAACTGCTACTATGTGGTAATTTTATTGTGATCATTGTATTACTCAGGGCCATGGGACTTTGTTCAGAGGATATCCAATTAGGAACTCTGAAAGAGGAGAGATTAGTCTGTGGAAGCCTTGGCAGTAACAGGGAAATATTAATTACAGGCTGAAAATTACCTCTGTACCTCAAGCCCCATCATAAAACCACGGAGCCCTGGGCCAGCTCTTTATTTTTCATCCCCTTTGTGACACTTGGATGTCTGTTTGCATACTTAAAGTTATAATCACAGTGTACGTTATTGCTAGGAGGCTGCAGAGATCATGCCTTTTCCTTGCTGCAGTCAGGAAGGATCTGTTTTTCTCATAGAGTTTTTTTCCACTTGTCCTCAGAACAACTTATTTCTCTAGTGGTTACCATAGGGACTAGAAAGACATTCAGCATATTCTTCCACAGTTTTTGCAGGCTGTTCTATGAGCCTGCACAATTCCAGTAGCATGACACCATGTTATCTTTATTTATTTAAGACTTTATCTCCTCTCTTAAGGAAAAATGTATTATAAATTCCGGACAAGTTCACAAGAAGCCTCAAGTAGCAATAGTCATCTCATCAGCTCATTTTTTTCCATTTCTTCATTCTCTCTTTTAAAAGAAACTTAAAAAAAAGGTGGGGGGAGAAAGAAAAAAAATAGTCACTTCAACCCTTTTTAAAATCTCTAATCCAAAAGCAGAGATTGCCCTTAAGCTAAGAGAATTATAATTACATTTGTCTTACCCTCTTAGACCTACAAGATATATAGATGTAATCAAGATTAGAGAAAGTTAACAGAAAGGCCATTTCATTTGTGTTCTGGGAGTAATAGAACAAGAATCCTTCCTGGTTTTTAGTCATTAGATCAAAGCTACATTATGCAGGAATGTTGTATTTATGTTCTAAACTTGGATTTCACTCAGCAAATGGCTTTAGGCCCAAGCTTTGGTGATTAAATTAGGTACTTAAAGTCTGATTAAGGATTTTAATGAAAAAAAATTTAAAAATACTTGACCCATGGTTCACATTTGTTTCTGCTCTATTTTACTGCAAAAAATTAGTTTTCCAAAAGTACCCTGGTGGACTATGATCCTGTTTATTTTTCAGTGTACCTAATCATTTACATGTCAACGGATTTTGGATGTTTCAATGCTAGGGCAAAGAAGCAAGGCACTTTAAACTGCCCTCTGCTTGGCCTACAAAATTTCAGGGATCTAAAATCAGTCAGCAGTTTAGAGATTCTTACACTATCTTTAAAAGAGTGCCCTCTTTAAATGGAAGCTTGTTGTAAAATTGTTCTGTGGCTCAACCAGTGAAATATCTATCCCTAGAACTGGAATATTTTCTTAAATTTTTTCCTTACATTTGCTAGGCTTTGACATTGTAGTAAATGGTATTCTTATCCTTTTGGAAGTAAAGGAAAATCAAAAAAACTCCAGAAAGGTTCCAGTCCAAACCTACTCCTTTCTCTGAAGTTCACTTTATGTGAATAACTGTATCTCAAACGACGCATTCTCTGAAGCTGACCTTCCCAGGGTGTTCTTTGTAAAGCTGACCCTGTTTTTCTTCTTTGTGAATGCACTTAAAGACTCTTTGCCAGATGGTCCAACCAAGAGAGAAGTAAAACCTGATTTCTGGGCATGGGTCAGGAAACTACAGTAGAGCCAGCAGAAATCTATCTACAGAAAGCTTTCCCTAAGAAGGGAACACCTTAGATACACTTACAAAAGACATAAAGAGCACTGACATCCAGCTTTCCCCATGCAGTCTCCAGGCTGATGAATTTTAGCTCTGTGCTGCAGAGCTGTGCCATACCCCAGCTACCATAGCCTTTCCTGCTTCTCTTCTCAAGTCTTACAGCCTATTTTGCCCCTAGATCGGAATATGCAGCATGTGTTTGTGTGGAGAACTTCACATCTTCAATATTTGCTGGACACTCAGCAATGCTTAATCTGATAAACCCTCACATCCCTGACTGTGTGAGCTGTTCGCGCTATGAGGTTACGTGAGAATTCATGCATACTTGGACGTGATGGGCTTCTAAAAATATCGCACACCAATGTACATGCACACTGACAGCAGAAATGCCAGACATTCCTCTCTGCTCAAGCTTTTCTGTTGAATATGTGTGCATACAAAAAAGAAATCGGTTCTGATAAACCCTCACATCCCTGACTGTGTGAGCTGTTCGCGCTATGAGGTTACGTGAGAATTCATGCATACTTGGACGTGATGGGCTTCTAAAAATATCGCACACCAATGTACATGCACACTGACAGCAGAAATGCCAGACATTCCTCTCTGCTCAAGCTTTTCTGTTGAATATGTGTGCATACAAAAAAGAAATCGGTTCGAGGAATGAAACTACCTCCCAGTAAGGCAGTATTCTAAGAATTCATTTAGCAGTTTCTTTGCTAATTGTTCGTAGTTTCTTTATTTCAAATAGTCAGCCCAAAATACTATAGACCTTCTCCTGCCCTTGGCTATTCGGTCAACTTGACTAGCTGTGAAAAAAATCAAAGGAGTGACTGAGGGAGGGCTGCAGTCAAAGGAAATTTGCTATTGAAACAAAAGTGAATCTGCTTCCCTGCCAAACTTTTCATGGACAAAAGGGTATTTGTTTTCCCTTTGGTACCCACAGTGGCATGGCTTTCATTAGAATGTTAGTGGGGCCAAGGTTACAGCTGTACAGGATTGCCAGCCGACTTTTGCAGCCAAATGGTCTAAAGCGATCCATGAGAGCACAGCTGTCTCATGGTACAATGAGGTGAGGAACACATGATGAATAACTGAGTCTGTGTCTGTGGGTGAAGTGGGGAAGGAGAAAAGATCACCGAGGCTATTGCAGAATGCAAGTAATACAGATTATTCTGAGAATTTGCTGTCAGTTAAATGAGCTATACATCTGATAGTGTCTGAAAGAACAGATGGATTGAAACTAGGATGTCACATCCAACTCATTTTATCTGTGGCCAAGAAGGGCAGGGAAACATTTGAATTCCCAGCTTCAACATCACTCCCATGCTTATGGTTTCCAGTAAGATTCCAAAGCTGCAAGAGCCTGTTTCCCATTTGAAATGCAGCCAGATTCTCAAAAAACAACAATTCTCAGGAGATTAAAATGAGATTTTTGCCAAAACCACATAACTCTTAAAAAAAGATTTTGGTACAGTTGGTTCTGCCACCAACCCAAACTGTAGTTCTGGTAAGCTTAAACCTTCAAGCTTAAGCCAAGACCAAAAATCTTTCCTTCAGCCTTTATTTACTAGCAAATATATCTGATGTTTTGCTATTGGTAGAATTTTCTGTAGTTGACTTCAATGGTCATAATCACTGCATTTATTGAGTTTTATCTGTCATCTTTAGAGCTTAAAAGTGCTATGTGGAATCAAGTATTTCTCAATACAGATATCTTAAAAATCAGTCAGGTGTGTGTTAAATCAAGAGTATGTTATTGTTTGTTCCTTTGAAACTCTCCAGGGCCCTGAGAGCACCACAACCTTACTGGCCCTGCCCATCATCCACTGAGCCTCCCCCACTCCTGCCTGTATGCCCAGGACCCCATTTCAGCTCAGCCTGGGGATCTCCGTTCCTTCCCAAACTATTTTGCAATGGTGTCAGTTTGCAGCCATTTCCCTGGCCACATGTTCTTTTGATCCTGATGGGATCCCTGACAACAAATGTGGACCTGGATCTGGAGCTGTTGATGGACCCTGCTAGCAGCCCATGGCTCAGCCTGCTGTGCTCAGCCCCTGTGGGACTCCCATGCCCTTAGGCAGCAGCTGGCTCATACTACTCCCTGACATCAGATTTTAATCAATGAATTTCTTTTATCTTTTCTTTTTTAAACAGAAGTACATTTTGTGTACAACTCCACAGCACCATTTAAACCTCAGCTAATAGTTCCACTCTGATTCTGACTTTAAAGAAACAGAGAGATGGTTAAGCTTCTTCATGAAATGGTTTGTGTAGCTTGTCTCGGTTTCTGACTCAGACAGCTCATTATGAGGTGTAAACACGCTTTGTACAAATGCAAGCTGATACCCAGTATAGGGGAAAAAAGATTACAAGATTGGACAGTCCTCTATATTTGGCAGTAGCTCCACATTTCCAGATAGCCTTCTCCTGCCAAAAATCTAACTCATGAGGGTGAGCTAAGCAGTAGTGATGGACGAACTGGCTGCATGGACCCTGCTCCTGATGTACACACAAGGGAGAAATAAATAGTAGTGGCCAAAAGTCTTTAGTAGGGATCAGAACCAGAAATGGCCTTGTGTCCTTCTCTCCTCCTCGTTCTCTTTGTTGTTCTTAAAGGCAGAAAAGATTAAGTCATGCCAAGTTTTCTCCCCTCAGCCCTATCTAGATTATCCAGTCCTAATCCCTTCAACCTTTCTTTAGGGCCTGTGTTTTTAAGACTTGCAGTTATTCTTGCTGCTTGCCTGGACTGTTCCACATTCTTCTTGGTCTATGCTGCCCAGAAATGCACGCGGCACTCCCCTGGAGGTCATAGAACTGACAAGTAAGACGCAAGAGTTACTTCACATGTTTTGCTGACAAACTATCTATACCAATATGGTGTTCTGTTTTTTGTAATAGCCTAACATTGAATAATTTTCAACTTGTGACTCACTGTAGGTCAGAGACCGTTTTCTGTAGCACCAGAGATCAATAATTATTCATCCTGTCATTATACAGCTGATTGCTCTTATGTGCAAAACCTGACACTCATTCTTGCTGAATTGCATTGTATTCTTCCCCAGACGATTTCTCTAAAATTGCTCAGTCGCTCTGCTGTAAGCCTATTTTCAGAACCAATCTTGTTAGAGGGAGGTGGCTAAAGCCACTGGCAGTGATGCCTCATTACCACAGGTAACGTTTGCAGTGCCACTTCTGTCACTCTGCCTTAAGGTATCCCAGACACTGATGGCACTAAAGACACCTCCACTTAGATGCCTGGGGGTAGAGATCTATGGCATTTTAGGGCTTTAAACTTCCACTGCAGGCAATGAAAATATGGTTCAGAGTGGTTTCTGAGTATTGGAGGATTATTTATTCAACCAGCCCATCAGCACAGAGTTTTATCTGAGATGCCCTAGGCTGACCCAGACATCACAGCAGAAGGACAGAGGATGTACAGGAACTTGGGGATGTCTGTGCCCTACAGGGTGGCAACAAAATGTCAAACAGGAGATCCTAGGACCTTTCAAATGGCACTGAATCCCTCTGATAAGATGAATCAACTCATGCTTTTAATAGCTGGGGAACTGAAGGGCTCTCCAAGCCCCATTGACAGCACGCTTCAGAAATCTATATACTGTAATTGGAATTTAGCCTGTCATACTGATAGATGCTCAGGTGTTCTAATTGCAAATTTAAGACCTTAATATATCCTAGCAGGAGGAGGAACTCTATTGCTGAGATAGGAATGCTCATTTTCATCCTCACGTAAGTGCAATGTAAAGGATTTTGTCACAGTTCCTTTCTTCTCTGAAAAGAGAAAATAGGATGCTGAGATTACAAAGGAAAAGGTAGGGATTTCACCAAAATCCTAGGACATGCTGTCTTAGGTGATGGACTTTCTCCTTCATATGGAGAAAAATTAAAATCCATACTGAATGCTAAGTAGAATTTCCTTGTGAGCAGCATTTAAAGGTGCAAGATGACTGCACACATTTAGTAAGGGATACAAAATCTAAGCTTTGCTCAGTTCAGTTACATGCCAAAGTCTAAATAACGACTGGCGACTGGGAATTTTCCTTCAAGTGTGATGATCTTTTATAATCTATTAGTGAGGTCTTCACTTAGCTGGAGAGCTTCATGAATGCCCAGTGTTCCCTAATATCAAACATTTTCACAAATTCTGAACTGAATTCGTTGAACTCTTTCAACATCTTTTTCATGCCTTTTTTTTTTTTTCCAGAGAAATGTTTTATGATATGTAAAGAAAGCAGAAAACCAAAATTTTCTTTCAACATATAGGAGTAGGACTGTTGTACTCTTAGATTTTAGTCCTTGGTGTTATTTTTCATTCTAAATTAAGAAAAAGTTTGTAATCCATTTCTGGATCATTAATATCTCAAAATAAATCTTAATAGTATTTGAGTTTCAGAGAAGATGGCTATAAGCTCCATACTTTTCTGGGTATTGCTTTCAGGGTGTCTCTTTCATGTAATTACTTGCCCACCCACTCCTTCAGAATCATTGTTGAAATATCTTAATCCTGATCACCAACTTCAGAATGTCCCTAGAACGGACAGCAATATCTTGTAGTCTGGTATGTGCAAAGCTCATATAAAGAGATTAACTTCAGGCTTAGATGATCATGCTGTATTTTCTTTTGTATCACTCTGTCCAAAAATAAATTAATTTCAACTGTCCTTAAACCTTTTTGTCACATTTCTTAGAACTGAAGGAAAAATAATTTTTCCAGGGCAAATCATGGAGTTCAAAGAAACAAGACTTTGTTCCAGGTCAGTAAGAATTTATCTTCCATAAGAAATGTTCCAGTCTATCTGAGGGAGGTGTTGTAGCTAGCCATGCCTAGGCTGAGGGTAGAACCTGTGTCACAAAGAGGAAACGATGGGTAACAGTGGTTGGAGACTTCCTTCTGTGAGGAAAGGCAGCACCTACCTACTGACCAGACCTGTTGCCTTGGGAGTTTCACTGCTTGCCAGGGACCCAGATCCAGAATGTTACAGAAAAATTGCTGAGGCTTATCTGGTGCTTAAATCACTTCTCTCTACTACAGTGGATGTTGTTTCATTTCTTTTTACCCAGGCCTTATCACAATTTTGCATGTTGTTCCTATTAATTTATTGTTGTACGGACTGAACAGATGGACCTCTTTGATCTCAAAAGACAGTGATCAGTGCTTTACAATCTAACTTGATTACAAATTGTGTTCCTGTGGAGCTGATGCTGGGGTCTGTGTTGTTTACTATCTTAATCAACAACCTGGGCAATAAGACAGAGACACCCGTAGCAAATTCATAAAATTGAGGCAAGCAGCAATATGCAGTATATTGTCACTGCCATCAACAGTGACCTTGACCGACTGGACCAATGGGCCAACGGGTACATCATGAAGTTCAGTAAAGAGAAATGCAAAATCCTGCTCCTGGGACAGAACAACCCCAAGCAATGGTATAGACTGGGCAGTGACCATAGAGCTGCAAGAGAGCACCTCTGCTAGGGAGGACTTGGGCATCCTGCAAGCTGTGCAAGTCATCTGTGCATGCTTCCAATGCCGGGCCATCACGTGCTGGGCTGCATTAGCCAGAGTGTAGTCAGCAGGTCAAATGAAGCTAATAGTCCCCTCTACCTTGCATTCATTATAATTATATATATGTGGAGTATTGGGTCCAGTTTGGGGCTTTTCAGTGCAAAACAAGTATTAACAAACAGGACCAAGCCCAGCAGACATCCAGTTATATAGGTAGAGGTCTGGTGCATAAGGTATAAGAAGAGACTAAGAAGAAAGATGGCCTTATTCATCCCAGTGAAAAGAAGGAAAAGGGGAGGTATGTAATTGTTATCTTCAGCCACCTAAGGAGTGGAAGACATATTTAAAATCTTTTTAGATATGGTCAGTGAAAGGGCAATTCCAGCTGTACATGACTATAAAATTTATGTTGTGACTGTGGTTAAGTACTGGAGAAGGTTGCCCAGAAAAGCCATGGCATCTTCATCCTTGAGACAGTCAAAACTCAGCTTGGCAAGACCCTGAACAACCTGACTTGGCTTGGTAGCTGGCCCTGGATTGAGGAGAGGATTAGACTAGATGGCCTCCAGAGGTTATCAAAATTATTTAATTCTAGGCAACATGCAAATGAAAGCAATGCCAGATTTTAATTTCTTTAATATTGCTTTCACATCACTTTTAATTAAGGGTGAAGGGACAAAAGAAAAAACAGAAGGGTTGGAAGTACCAGCAACTGAAGATATTTACTTTTTTCAATTGAGAAACACCACAAAAGTCCATGACAACAACTGACATTTATTTAATTCAAACACCCTTAATTAAAATTAATAGCATGTTTTTATCAACCCTCTTTATCAAGTTTATGTTGTATTTATTTCTCATATGATACTTCATTACTGTCAACCATGTCCTGAGAAACTTGACAGATGGAGAAAGAACAGCAGTTCACTGGCAGAACTGGTATTTTTTTTAGTTCATCCCAGTACAGTGTTCAAAGATTTGGACAATTTTGAGTTTCCTGTCGGGAGAACTCTTTTTTTTTTTTTTTTTTTAGTACTGTTAGTTTTAATGGAAATTCATAACTAGGTGAATGCTGTGCATGTTCACACTTGGGCAAAACATAGTCAGCTCACTAGGTCATGTTAGAAAGAACTTCACTCGCAAGAGTCTCTGCTGATGTAACTTCTAATTTATTTGTCTTAAATGACATTCACGTCATCTAAGTCCCCATATTCCAGTGAGTTTTTAAACAAAGAAAGATGAAGGCATACATAGCGTCTGCTTTTTCTCCCAAGATCCCAGCACAAAATAGATACGTGAAGAAATAGGAAAAGGCTTTTCTATTCCAGCTGTTCTATTATGACAGCTTGAGCCCTTGAACGTTCTGTCTCCTGTTGACCTACTCCTTTTCCTGTCTTGTTTTCTCTGGCCTGACAGCTAATTTGCTGGCTCCCTATTCACTTCTGCCTTCTTTCAGACTTTTTCACAGCCTTTTTTGTAGCTTTGTATCCTTTCTGTTCTGATTTTTGGATGATGGTGGTGTGGATACTTCTGGCAGGTCATTGTAATTAATCATGTGCATGTGTCCAATCTGCTTTGCTGTAAGACCTCTCTGAGGAAAACGTACAGTGGGATTCCATTTTTCCTGGAAACTTTTACTTTTTACTTCAGTAAATTCTCAGTAATTTTTGACAGGACTGGATATCTTACTATTTGACTCTCTACTTTTTCATTTGGTAGTCAAACAGAGAAACCCAAAAGTCAGCCACTGTTGCTTGACTTGCAAAGCCTGCATGACTTAGCTGAATTATTGTTTTCCCCTGTTGGCTGAATGCATTTCTTATAATTGACTTTCTAACATGTATGCACACACCAACTTGTTTCCCACCTTTTTTAATATCCATTAATTTGCACGGACGTACATGATGAAACATGATAATGAACAATGGGTGTGACACTAACAAATTCACTATGTTAAAACTGTGAATAATTGTGGGTAATTTTTGTGAAAAATGCTAATAATGGTGAAAGCAACAAAAGATGTTAATTATTGTCAGACAACTATGTGTGTGTTTCAGTGCAGCAGTGGTTGGAAGCAGATGTTTCACTTGGTGTAACAGATTATGTGGAAGATACTACCTATGGGGAAGTTCCTTCTCCTTCAGCAGCTGGAAACTGGTTCATACCTTAAAACCTGAGGACTTATATATCAAAGAAAATTCTCTGAATCTCTTTTATCCTCTAGTAAAAAATAATTTTACTATTCATATAAACATTCAATACTTTTTGGAAAAAAGCAAAGCTATTTGGCTTCTGTAATGTCATGCCTGAATCTTGTCAAAATGTATTCACTCTTCACAGCCCATAAAACATATGGGACTATCTCATGACAGAGTAAATTCAAGTTAACAAAATTCATGCACTGGAAATAAAATAAAATGCAGTGTTTAGGGCAGAGAGGAATTCTGTTGAAGTTTTGAGCTGGAATGAAAGGACAATCTGTATTTCTCTGTTTAGCAAACAGTAAGTGAACAGCACTGGAACAAGTGTGATGTCTCAGTGTTGTTAAACAGAAGTATTAACATTATTCCCCAAAAGAAATAGCTTGTTTTTAATCCTTATGTCCAACTCCCATTTATAACAATAACAGCTGCAAATGAAGATCCAGGGTAATAGAAGGTTGTAGGTGTGCTAAGATGACTGCTTCTTGGAAAATTGGAGAAGAAATGCAGTATGGTTAATGTAAATTTTCTTCACTCTAACAATATTGATCATATAACCTTAGAACCAGTTAAGGAGCATGGGCTCCAGTAATGAAACCTTTCAGCAATATATGAAGAAAAACAGTCGGTAAAATACAGTACTTTCCTGAAGATTGTTTCAGATATGGAACTGTGATAATTTTGGATGAGATCCATTCCACCTAAAACATCTATAGCAATAAATTAAACAATGCTATAATAATTCCAGTCTGCCATTTGGATAAAGTCACCTTGCTTTGGAGGAGTAAAAACATTTGTTATTAATGACACGGGTTGTTTCATGCCAGGTTGCCTCAGTGCCAAAGGCAGCTCCTGGAGATTTTTATGGTAGTAGCATAGATGTAGTCCTAAGGTCCCTCTTTCTTCCCAAGTTAGAATTTGAATTCCTAAAACTCATCTATGTTTCAGACAGGAATCCTAATTTTAACTTCAAGATGCCCTCAACTTCTGTGCATCAGTATTAATTAGACACATCCTAACTTAGCTTGGAAGTTCCCATGACACTTTTCAGGCATTTCACATGCATCTGCAGCGGGGCTGTTCTGTCAAGAGGTCTGCTTTAGTCCATGTCTCAACAGACTTCCATAGCACGCACTTCTTGTAAGGAACCCAGGTGTTTTAAGTGCTGATTCAGAGAGTAGGAGGCACAGGTTTCAGTGCAAAGATACCGAACTCCCTTCACTAGAGGGCTATTTAATTCATGTTGTGAATGTGAAGGAAAATACTCTTCAACTCAAGCTTGCTGTGCAGTTCAGTGTACTACAAGCAGCTTTGTGTGAAAAGAAAGCGGGGAAGAGGTACCTAAATGTTGTCAAGGGCTGTCTCTGTTTAGGTTTTCAGAGCTCGTTTTGTGGAAGGTGCTGATGTTTTATTTCAGAGGACTAACAAAACAAAACTTTCCTGCAAGCCAGCATCAAATCTCTGTCTGCTTTGTCTCACCTGTGTATTTGAGCAACAGCATAGGAAAGGGATGCCTTCTCGATTACTCTCCCAGCACAAGATCCGGCTTCCTTCAGTGCTCAGCACTTTGCCTTCAAGAGAGAATGGAAGGCAAGGAGCTTCCACCCAGCTACTCCACTTACATGCGCTTAAAAATTTCTTGTTTGAACACAACTGAGCCAAGAACTCAAATTTCTTATTTCCTGCTTGAGTTCTCTAACTACTAACCTGTTAGGCCAAACTAAATTATGTCCACTGAGTATGAGGACATGGCCTAACCAAGAAAAACCCAAGGATAGGCTGCATCCTTGCTCTGTGCACTTTTAAAGGCAGACATACACTTCTAAATTACTCAGTCTTAAGAGGAAGGTGACCTTGGTGTGTGCCCCTGGAGCTGCAGAAAGTGCTTCTGCTGGGCAGAAAGGCTGCCCCTTTTCTGGGTTAAAGCGGTGTCTCCATCCACTAAATGGGGAACTTAGGCACTGGCAGGCAGACTTCAGGTTCACTACTATTACACCTTACATATTATTCAGTTTGATTCTGCCATGAATTCATGAAATGCTCATTTCATACCTACACTACTGTGATTAGATGGGAACCATCAGCAAGAAAAGATCAGCAGCTCCCTGTATATACCATTCTAAGCTTGAAAGACAACAGAAAACTACAGGCTTCAAGAATTTGCATACTGTCCTTCAGGGAGTTACTGGATTTGTTTTGTAGTGCTAGCAATTAAGAAAGCCGGGGGGGAGAAAATAGGAAGACAGATTAAAATGACTGAGAAGCATTCAAGGCCCACTTTCAACTAAACCTGGTTTTTACAAAAGAAAAGGTCATTCTATGGTTAATAAAACTGTCTAAAGCAGCTTGTATTATCAGGATCTCAGTATGAAAAGTGGGCAGAAAACGGTCTTATAGCACCAGGATAATTAAACCCAAGTCACAGCTTGAGAATAATCATTAAGTGACTTTGCTCTGGGAACAGTTAAAACTCATGGCCAAAAATGTGAGAGGACATTGGCTCAGGATCTGAGACATTAATTCTCAATCTGTCTTAATTTGATCTGACGCAAACCACTATATATTTACTAGGCAACTATGTGCCTGGGACTATCCTCTGGCACTGAGGCCAAATGGCACGGAAGAGAATCCATTATCGTCTCGGCCACCAAAGCAGGGTGGTCATCCCTTGAGATCAGTCCCTGGCCTACACTAACACTCTGGCCGTGCCTGGAAATTGGTTGACAGGGCAATGATTGCCCCAGGAAAACCAGTCCCAGGGAATGCTCTAAGAATTTAACATGTTCAAGTTGCAGTGCCCAGGAATGTTCCCTGGCACTGCTTGGTTTGTTAAGACAGAAGTAGACAAAAGCCTTTTGCTTTAGACACTTAGGATGACACCTGAGACACAACTAGCAAAGGGTAAGCCATGTAGAAAATGAAAATATTCATAGGAGAAAAATGACACAAAAAGATGGAGAAGGTGATTGATGAGTGGAAATACCAAAGTTGCTTTTAAAAATATATTTTTTGTGGAAAAAAACACTGTAAAAATAGATACTGCTTAATCTCATTTATTTTCAAATTCTGAGACAAAGAATGGGACTGTGTTTTTAGACCTACAATTCTGATGGCATTTTCCTGTCCATTCTGAAGGATTACTGTGATTCCTTCCATATTGAAAGAATACTGACCATCATTTTTTGTATTCTTTGTGTCATTTTATAGACGTACCATTTCTATAGAATAATAGACCTGTGCAACTTTAGTTCTTACATACTGAAGTGTTCTTTCTCATTGTCTTTATTCTTACTGGGGATTAGTTTTTTGTATTCTTTTCCTTCCCTTTTTCCACCTTCTAATTTATATTTGTTTGTAGGAATTTCCCCAATTTTCTAGACATTTCTCTGGTTTTAAGGTCTTACCATTTTGTTTGTTGGGATTTTTTTAGCCAGATTTCTTTTTTACTTATAGGATAATGACTTTCTGGGCATGGAGCAAAATGTCTGTAACTGATTTCCAACTGCCATATGATTTTTCTGCTTAAATTCTTTCTGCCAGCTGACTTGACTGATAGTTCTTTTCAGCTTTGGGAAATATCTCCTTTCAAAGCACTAATTACATATACCATGACTTTGGACTTTATTGTGCTTGCTGTAGCAAGCGTAATCATACTTATTTTTTGTATGTAGACTACCATTAATTTTTACTTATACAACAAATTCCTCTTTATCTCTCACAATGGGATTTCACTTTTGTGGGTATACACTCCTGTTGAATGAGAGAACTACTGTGTAATACATGCTGAAATTTCAAGGATATTTAAGTACTGATTTTAAGATTCTGATCATTGATTATATTCATTTCATTGAACAAATGGTTTAATTTCATGTCCATGACATCTATTCTGACTACAGGTAGGGAAGAAAACAGAACCTAGATCACAGTTGATGTTCCATTGATATTTACCTTGAGAATGAGTTTGGAAAGAGAATTTCACCTGTTTCCAGTTTGCATATTTAGGGAAGTTGAGTAAGTAATTATTTGGGCTTCCCTGTTTATACAGTTTAGAGCTCAATCCTGTTCCATTAAGTCAATGATCTGTTGACTTCATGGCGGTCACATTGCACCTATAATTTTTCATTTGGCTTTTCAGTTTTATTTTTCCTACTTCCCTGTTGTTTGATTATAAGAACTATTGTTAAGCACTGCTGATGTGAAAATATTGACTTTTTTTTTTAAATCTATATTCTAAAAGGTGTGTGAAAACAGAGGTGAAGTGAGCTATTTTTGTACCCATAAATAATGGTTAACAACACGGAGAGGAATCTGAATGAACCTCATGCAAAATTTGATTTTTTTTTCTTTAGCAGCCTGTTGAAATAAAGAATAGGAATATGAGCATGAACACATCCACTTTCCAATCACCATAGTTAATACCTAAATTCAGATATCATGGATGTTCCGTAACCTATCACAGTGATCACAGGCTGTATGCAATTTGAAACTGTTTCTAGGGAAGAGAGTAAAACCTCATCTGGGGGATATCTCTGCGAAATGAGGACAAGTAGGAGAACTGAAAGCTCCATCACTTAAGCTGGAAGAGAATAGGAAACTCCATCTCATTCCTTGGGTGGGGAAACAAGGGTTGTGTAGAAAAAATCAATAGCTGTTTTTCTCTTAGAGCTCTGAAGCAATCCTCAAGACTTTGTCCATTTTAATGGTATTCTTATGTTGATTAGCAATAGTACTGCCTGCAGTTTTGATTGCATTTTTTATTCCTTTCTAGAGGACCAGCAGGATTACTGCTTTTACAGTGTAAATATCAGATCCTGCCCTATAAATACAAACATGCTGAAAGAATGCAAATATAACAGGTGTTTCTGACTGATTTTAGCGTGCAGTAAGAAAATATCATAAGCAATCCAGTTTGGAGGAACAAGAGTGGTATTGGCAAGAAAACACTCCTGAAAGAATTTTATTTAGATATTTAGAAAAAATGGAACAACAACACAACAAACCCCTATAAACTAATTGTGAGCTATATTCATAGCCAGATAAGGAAAAATAAAACTAATAGATTCGTTCTCTTAATATATAAAACTGGCTGTGTGCTGGAAAGTCTCAGAAATGATTGGTAATTTGCTCCCTAATGGCTGCTGAATTGCTAGCTCCCATTCGCATATTAATTCTTTGCAAATGTTTTTTTGGTGCAAAGGCTGAAGATGCTCACTCCTGAAGAATGCTCAAGATTCAAAGCACAGGTTGTCTTTCCTTCTTACACATATTCCATTGAGTTTTGGGGTTTTTTTTTTTTTGGTTAAACAATGGGAAATACCTTTTTTACTGTGAGATTTACTGCTCCTTACAGATATCTGAAAGTCAACTTTGGCAGTCATTTTATTGCAAGAGGAAGCAAGAAAAAATTGTAAAAGTTCTGGGACTCTGCTCATGTGGCAGCTAAGGGATTCCAGCAAAGTCTTGCTTCGCCTCGGGCTGAAAGTATGGAAGTTTTAATTGTCCATGTGAATATCCTAAACCAAAAAGGATCCTGAATACTGAGGGGCATTTTCAAATAAACCTACCTGAGAGAATATACATGAGAGTTTAACTGCTCTTGCGAATGTTTCAATTTTATTTGTCAAAAATGTATTGTACTTACCTGGATTCATTGAATAATTACACTGTATTGTTTTTAACACAAATCAGACAGTCTTCCCGATTCATTATTTTTCCCAAAATTCTAAGTAATATAATGTAATAATACGATTTCATTTTGATATAATTTCTAATTATTCACAACAAATTTACAAACTGATGTTACTATGTGTATTTCTGTTGACCACAATAAGGTGTGAATCAGGCATATACCGATAAATACAGCATTCTCAAGAAATCCTTTTGGAAATTTTTAAAAGCACACAAACCTACCTCAAATATAGGAAATTATAATCTGTGGCAATAAGAATTTAATTACATAAAGATGCAATAGAAGTCCCTCAGTGATAGTTCCAAAGAATTCAATAGATGGTGATTTCTTTTTTAATAGGATTTTTAACATCCTTACTTTTTTGTTGTTGTTGTTGTTTGTTTGTGGGTTTAGGTGTTTTGGTATTTTGTTTGTTTGTTTTTCACAAGGCACTTTTTTTTCCATCCTGTGCTCAGGAACTTTGTACAGACAAGCTTACTATGGTGGTATCATAATGCTATTCAGCCACCAATGCCCTTATAGACACAAACATTTGTAGCTTAGAAAACATTTCTCTAGGAGATAGTCTGTCTCAAGTCAAGAAGAGGTCTCTGCACCTTGCATAGGTAAAATTATATTCTGTGAAGACTAGAAGCTGTGTGCATAGTAGCAACATAAGTCGGGACATATACTTGGAGAATCATCAGGTAAAAGTCCATAATTCTGACTGATGTGAACCTAGAATAACCCCCACTGGGCACCAGATGGTTTTGCTTGTGCAAACACCTGCATTCAGGAATGTCCCCCTTGTGTGTGAAGTGATGGCTTTCCCATCCCTGTGACAGATCTGATCCACTGAAAAGAGAATAAACTGAAAAATCCAGTCCTATGTTCTTGGACAAGAGAACTGTAGAACCAAAGAACATTGCAAATGGGTTCTTATGCCAATATTTGCAGTGAGGTAAAGTTTCCACAAGCTGGAGATCTGGACCATATATTTAAAATATTGTATTTTTGCTACTTTTTGTGACATTGGACCTACATATGTATAGTTTATATGTAGGTCTAGCAGAGCATAACATTAAGGAAAGCTGAAGGATAAGGGGCTACATTAGTTGTAAGAATTACTCCCCATGGCAGACTTACAGTCTTGGCAGAGAATCACAGGTTTGGTTTAGGAGTAAAGCAGAAATGAACTTGATGGTGGGCCAATACTAACTGGCCAATTTTGGCTACTCCTACCCTCAGGATTTTTGCAGTTACGTTTCCATTACATTAGCTATAAGGCAACACGTGAACACAGTAAATAGTTAATTAGACAAAAAACCCTGTCATCTATGAAAAGAGTTGGTTTACTTTTTAATTCTGCCCCGCACCTCCCACACCACACCCCCCCCCCCCTCCCCGCCAGCACATACTGAAGAAACAGCATTTAAGAGAGTTGTCCCATAAAACGGGGACGATCCATATGAAAATCGTTTATGGGGTAATGGGAGTATTATATGAAGTCAAATTAAAAAATGGTGAAACTGAACAACTAGCAGCAGAGATTTACTGATAATGCAACAGTTTAAAGATCTGTGGAACAAAGATATATGCATATTTCCAGATTCTTGACCATCTGCTATTTTACTTCTTACCTGATCTCAGATTTGAAACTTTTAGCTGAATCACAGGAATTGGGATTTTAAAATTAGTGCATTCTAGAACCTTAGTGGACACTTTTATTTCATTAATTAAATTAGACTAGTGTTATTTACAATACCAGATATTTCTGTTTAAATAGGAAGGTGTCAAATATCTTAGAGATATCAGAAGAGTTACTTGTCTGCAGCAAGAACCTTCTCTGGCATTATAGAATATTTTTATGATGGATGAAAAGCTAAAATATTTTTGGATCAGCTTTATATATGTTAACTTCACATCAGAAATAATCTCATTGAAATGATACATAGATGCAGTCAGTAGCAATCCCTTGAATTTAGTGTAGTCTGAAAGTTCTTTTCTTTATGCCTAAGTGCTAAAATAGAGTTTACACCTAATGGAAAGGGCTTGCATTTCTACTGGTCTAGAGAGTAAAATTTTTGGCAAGAAACCCTTTTTTATTTTTTCTTCAATAAAAGATTGCCATGTATAATACCTTTCAAATCTTTTCCAAATATTTGCTGCCAGAACGGCTTGACTCCAAGGGTTTGCAAGTAGATGTTTTGAATGTTGCCAGAAATAATTCTGAAGTCTTCTGTTAGTAATACAGATTCAGTGCAGAGAAAGACATCAAAAGTTTTAGCACACTGCCTCTTATACGCCTTACTTTATTAGAGGACACTGTATTGCTAGATCTTCATTCAGCATAAATCAAGCTAGTACAACCATGAGGATTTTTGCCAGCTCTGATCTAGTGTCTAGTCAAGCCTTGGCCTGTCCACTAAAACAACAGGTACATTTGCCAAGTTGGACCAACTAGCTTTACATGGATGCTTCTGTATTGATATGAGGAATGTGGACCTATAGTCTCAATCCAAAATGTAATGTTTGGTGCCCCAGGTAAGGAATCTTCGCTACCAGTAAATTAATTTTATCGTCCCCTTCTCTTACGCTTATACTTGTTTTTTTCATACGATTCATACAATTCAGAATAGCAATCTCTGTCACTGTTTGTTCTGGATCTTGACCCAGCTTCTGTAGAAGCAAGGGCAAATTCCCACTGGTTGCTGAGACAAAAGATCAGTCATCAAAATCAAACAAAAAAACAGCTCTGAAATACTAGTTCTTGACAGGGACATGCAAGAGAAGATGATCACACAGCAACAGTAGTCATTATGTAAAAGTGAAGTTTTCTGGGGATGAAGAAGTCAGGATGTTTATTACAGATTTTGTCAAGTTATGTTCAGGAGTTAGCATGCTTTTCCATTGCAAAAGTCCTTTTCTTAGCTGGCTTCTTGCCATGTAGGATTTTTGTTTCCATACTACCTTGGAAATTTCCCTGGAAACATTTCTTACTCCAAACTGTGCCTGAGTATTTATCTATTTTTCCAGTACATGTTAAAAAATCATTTCTATTTACTACATGTAAAGAACCCAGCTAACAGAAATAAACCAGAAAACAGTAAGGAATTTGGGTCTGATTACTCAGATCTTTTTCCCACCAACTTTTATGGTGTTCCTCAGGAGAATTAAGTATACTTAATTAAGTATATTTCAGTATATATTGGCCTCCTCAATTGAAACAAAATTTGGGTCCTGACTTTTTGGGTAAGGCCCAGGATTTAGATCTCAAAAGCCAGGTGCCACACAACTCGTGTCTTAAAATATAAAGCTATCCTACCACTATGAGAAGAGTTGGCTTGTTGGATAGAGACTTGTTCAAGAAATTAAGGAAATTCCCAGAAGAGTGACCCAAACACCTTTCAAAGGCTGAAGACTGGGAGAAAGTTTAAGGGGAAAAGAAGACATGTTGCCTTTCTTGCTATTTAAATATGTTTACTTAATTCCTTATTCAACTTTTCCAACCTCTCTTCCATGATTCATTTTTGTGCTTTTCCACGCATCACATCTTTTATTTCTTCTCTGAGGCTGCTGTGGACAGCATCACAGTTCTTGACAGTGTGCTCACACAGGATAATATCTGTATTACCAATGTTGCTAAAGGATTTAGAAAGATTTGTCCTATAATACCAGTACTGGGTACTTGGTCATCCAGTGAGTGTAAACTGGTGTTCAGTCCCACCAGTATAAAGGCTTAGCGCTTAGTGCATCGTAACTGGTTGTCTTTTCCTATAGTTGGAAGCTGTGGCATATAAAATGCTATACTTTTATTCTAGGGTACACGAGACATTAAAATGTGACTAAGAGACTATGAAACTTCCTATGGTTAAGAATATACAGAAGACAGTTATATTTGTAAATTATAATTATATTTATTATCCTAACTGGCAACACTTGGATCTCTGTTTTTCTCTTTCTGATTTGTATGATCTCTTCAGCTCTGTGGAATGCATGTTCGTTCTCCTCATATTCTCACAGCCATTTGTTTCTAGCCAGTGGTGGGACCTCACAGGTTTATCACATAATGACTATTACCTATTCATAGAATCATAGAATCCTAGAATCACGGGTTTGGAAAAGACCTTAGAGATCATCCAGTCCAACCGTATCTGTCCGCCACTAAACCATATCTCTCAGCACCTCATCCACCCGTCTCTTAAACACATCCAGGGATGGTGACTCCACCACCTCCCTGGGCAGCCTGTTCCAGTGCGTGATAACCCTTTCGGTGAAGAACTTCTTCCTGACATCCAATCTAAACCTCCCCTGGCACAGCTTGAGACCATTATTCTTTGTGCACAGATTTTTTTTTTTTTTCTAGAATAGAATTTTGCCACCTTCTCTAGTTATTTTTTAAAATTCTTTTTTCCTGGGTAATTCTTGCATTTTGTGCTGTGGAACTACTCCTCATTAGAGAGGTCTTATCTAAAAACCATGCCTTTTCCTCATTCTCTTGCAACCTTTCTCTCAATAATTGTTGTGCCTCTATTTCAATAGATTGAAGTGGCTAACAGGTGGTGTAGTAAGAGTTTTCTTAAAACTATATGTAATCTTTCCACAGCCAGTTAGAAACAGGTAACAGATATACTACAAATTCTCATTTGGAATTTTAGGATTATGCAATTCTTTAAGATTTATTTTGCTCTGTTTGAGCTTTATCTCAGTAGGTTTTGTTTTGTTTTGTTTTAATTTAGCTCTGTTTTGCTTTTGCCCTCTATAAAGTTACACTTGCACTTACAGACCTGAACATATGTACAAATCCCAATTTCTTTAGCATACTCTTCTGTATTAAATGCAGAATTTTGCTCTTCTTTTTTCTCAAAGGAGCATAAATCTATATGAATTCATAGAATTTGGAGCAGAAAAGAGCCTGATGATAGGCATTGTATATGGGAAGTGAGTTTGAACTGATTTGGAAGAATGAACTTACAGTGATTTTCTAGCAGTTCATTATCGCCCAGTGCTCAATGGCATAACACACATCTCCTCTAATTCAATCTATAAATTAACTGTCTCTTAAATTAAGATTGTTGATTGTGATATTAACATTTCTTCATATTGTGGGAGAAGCTGTATCAGTTTCATAATAGATAAGAATGTCATTTAGTTCTGTTTTTTGCTGTTTTCATTTGCACATCTATCCTTACAGTAAATTTGTTTGAGTCAAAATTGTTTAATTTTTTTCAAAATTTATCCTGGGAAGGTGAGAAGACATAACATCCTGTAGGAAAAAGTTGGTATCTGTCTGAGACATAAAGGATTTGCTTATAGTAACTTTGCAATCATTCTGGACCATCAGTTTAAAAAGGTAACCAATCAGTTATTGCTATTAGGAGTAATGAGTAATGCATACAAAATAGAATGTGAAGCTATTTAGGTGTTCTTTTTTTTTCTGAAAACAGCAGTTCTCATGAATGTGGGAGACATTCTGTGGCTTGATTCGCATATATTTTGTCAGAAACAGTCTCATGGTTTGAGGAATAATCTCATTTCACACGGTTCAGGGGGGACAGTAATTTTTAAGTGCAGTCAGTAAAATGACATTAACTACAGTGAATATGCATATGCAAACAAACACAAAGTTCTGTGTGAACTGATCCTCAGCTTCCTGTGGGAATGACATCTTCAGTGGATTATATTTGAGCCCACTGAGAATCAGTCGGGATGACAGCTGAGCTGTAAGCTATGCAAGAATACTGGCTGCCATCTGGTTTCATCTATGTTAGTGATACCTACACTTAGCCTGCTGTCTGGGGTAGAGACATTAAAATTGGTATGAAGGGTGGCTGAAAAAGGAGCCTGATGTGTGATTCTTTCAGGCAGTTGTAACCTTATTGTCAAGATGCTTCCTGAAATGTGTTTTCTATTTATGACCTGGTTTATGGCTTAATGACTTTTTTTATTCAGTTGTTAGTACTGGATATTTTCATGCTTTGTTTGGTGCATTTCTTGATAGCAAATAACTTCTTAAAAGTAAAACCGCTTAAAGTAGTCATTATATGTGCAGAGTGGAATGACCAGGGTATGTATATGGGCAATGTAATATGAAGCCCAGAACAGAGTTCAGGCTCTAACTTCTTGGCCTTTCTATCTGTGAATGTATATTTAGGCTTACATTACCTTGCTTCATCAGAAATGGCTTCATATGTAGGGGTGGTATGTGAACAGATTAAAATGTTCATGGCCTTTGACCAAAAGAATGAGGGTGATATATCAGATTTCCCTTAGTTCCTTCAAAACTCCTGCCACTAAATAATGCTATTAGGAACATTTAGAACCACTTTATTGATGTGAAAATTATAGTGATGGTATAACATATTTCAAGAAGAAGGAAGAATTTTCAAATAGGAATAAGAAGACTTATGTATACATTAATCAGGTTTTCCTGAGCCTTCTGTTCCCTAGGCTGAACAGTCCCAGGTCCCTCAGTCTTTCCTCATATGTCAGATGCTTATCATCTTCATGGCCCTTTGCTGAATTTGTTCCAGTATGTCTGCATCTGTCTTGTCCTCAGAGGCTCAGAGATGTGCCCAGCACTCCAGATGGGTCTCACCAGTGCTGAGCAGAGGGGAAGGATCACCCTCCTCATCCTGCTGGCAACGCTCCATCTAAATGCAGCCCAGGAGGCTGTTGGCCTTTGCTGTGATGGCCCTTTGCAAGCTCATGGTCAACTTCATGTATCCAGGACCCCCTGGGCCTTCTCTGCTTTCCAGCTGGTTGCCCCTAGCTTGTGCTGTTCTAGCCAGAGAGCACGTGAAGTAGTCTTGGCCTCAGGCTCCCTCAAAGGAGATGGTACCACACACAGCTGAAGACATAATGGCTTTTCAACTTAGTCAGCCAAGCTGATTGTATAAAACTGACTGATGTGAACATTCTTCCCTTCAGCCTGTGGAGTATTTTTAACTGTCTTGTCATACCCTTACAAAAGGGTAGAGCAGAGCTTATGAGTAGCAGCCTCTGTTTGAATAGTTAGAAATTAATCTGGAAAGGAATCTAAAGAGCAGAAACGTGACAGAAGTGCTAAAGGGCTTTATAGGAGCTCTAATGTGCATCTTCCCTCCCTTCCTTTCACTGAAATTACATAGCTTGGAATTATTTTTTATGCTTTTAACTTGCCAAAGTGACATTTAATATGTAATTAAAAAATAAATAACTTATTAAATGCTTGTTTTCAAAGCAAATTCCTAGGAATTATCTTCTTTCATCTTAATTCTAGCTGAGGCTTAATGGTGGGACAAACCATTGCAGACTAAAGGTATCATCTATCCTTTTTGGATGTGGCTATCTCTTCCCAGCCTGCTAGTCTGGCAATGTTAAACAACTCCTCCAGTCCTGCTCTTGTCTTTGTGCAACTGCCACAGCATCTTATTTTACATTATCTGAAGTAATTCCAGGGTTTCTCTGCAATCCTAAGGTTGTGTGGCCCTGGCATGTGATTTGTAAAGGTAGTGATTTGTAGAGGTAGTGAAGAGTCTGTTCAGTGCCTCCTGCCTTTATAAGGAATCATCAGAAGTCACTGCAGTGGATAGCTTGCTAACTGCGGAATGATTTCATATAAATCAGTCTCAAATAAGGTTCACTGGAGTGGACTGAATAGTACAAATTTTAAAGGCTGTCAATTGTTAAACCATAATTTATGCTAGAATTCCCAGGATTTAAAAGAAAACAGAGTAGCTTGTCTGTATAAAATGTTTGAGAAGTAGGAGGACTTCCCACTAACATGTGCTTTGTATATTGATTCAGTTGCACTTCATTCGGTGTGTATTTTTCTTGAATAACTTGAGAAAGTGAGGACCAAATGGAAAACTTTTTAAAGGTCTTGCTCATTTAGTTTACAAACAAGTTCTGTGATATGCTTCATATGCTACTCAAAATCAAGTTGTTTGTCATAATTTAGTAATATTTTACAATGTGCTTTTCATTCAATGCCCTTCTCATCTTGACAGAGCCTACACTTTATATGTAGTGCATATAAGGTATACAAACTCTGTAAATATTATACAACCTCAAGGTACCCCAAAATTAGTCTAAGTCCTTCTTCTCATTAAATACATGTCATTGGTCTTTTTAAATGTCTGAAAAGATGAGATCAGACCTGTATCTACCTTTAAAATATGAAAACCCTGCTATAAACAGAGCTCTGCTCAATGCTGCAACATAACCTATCCTTAGTTGGAACAATAACTTGGATTAGACTCAAGAGCAGCCCCTTTTCTGACCGTGAAAGGAAGAAGCTTTGAGATGAGCAGCACTGTAAAACTTCTGTGTGACACATTTGAAAAAAATTATTAAGGATGTTATGTAAACACTGTGTCTCTGCTCTGCAGAGGAGGGAACTCTCTGCTCCCATCTTCCGGTGATCAGCAGAATTTATCTACTGGTTTTATCTACACAATATGTTTATCCAGGGCTACAGCTGGACAGAGGGTCCACATCTCCTGAGTGGATAGAGCATGCACATGCACCTGGAGCGTCCCCTGTAATCATGAGCTCTTCTGTTCACTGGTAGATGAAGACCTGGATGCTGCCTCCAAAATCTTTGCAGTGTCACTGCTAAGTGGCAGTCACTGGTAAGTGGCACTACATGAACGTAAAGGGAAATAGAAGTTCCTTTTTTGGATACAGATCCTTCTCAACGGAAAAAAATGCTACAGCCTTCACTATAGAAACGTGGCTGAGCTAGCACAGGTGGCCTTTACAGGGTACCCAGCAGAGCTGCATGATCCCAGTTGTTACTTACTCCCATGGGAATCACGGCATAGGAACAACAGGTTCTCCCTTATGCACTGACAGTTGGCCAACCTGGCCTGTGCACCTGGAGATGGGGGTTTGTACTGACATCAAAATGTTAGCAAAGCTCTCCAGGTACAGAAAAGTGAAGTAATGTAACAAAGTGGCACTTACCTCTTGGATTATCATACTAAATAGAGAATGGATTTGGAAAATATCTATTAAAATCACTAAGTATATCACGGTTGTGTTTTCTTAAGTAGATACTGCATGCACTTCTTTTCTCAGTAAGGTGTTCCTTGATTTGTGTGCATATTCACTGCTCGTGAGAGGGAAAACTGTTTATTAAGGTTGCCTTGGGAAAGTAGATAATGGTTTTCAGTGCAGACTTGAGATAATAGTGGTTGTCCATTTTAAGGGGATTGCTATTTGTTTGAGTCCAGACCTTGCTGTCAATGACCTCCGGCAGGAAGATCACACTTACAAAATGAAAGTGCTTTCAGAATTGAGATAGTTACTGGTTCAGTTGAATAAAAACCAATATATGGCAACCTGAGACTACGATGTACGATACGTATGTGGTACATAAAAAGATTCTTCTAGAAAACTCAAAATTTGAGGATGTCACAGACTTAGTTCTCTGCCAGCTTCCTAGCTTACCTTCCATATGCTGCCCAATGGCTTCCCCACATAAGCAATCTGTCTGTGCAAGGATGGAAGGCTGTGGAGCAGGGGGAGCTCCACAGCTCTTGCTGAGCTCCTGTCACCTTGATTGCCATTGGTACAAAAAGAACTGAGAGAAATAAAAATCCAATTCAACTTCGTGTGGGTTTTGCATTTCTTTATGGGCTACAGACAAATTTCTAAAAACCTGGCAACCTTAGCCACTTTTTTCAGTCAACTGGGCAATGAGATTTTAGAGTATTTTTGATAATTTTCTCTGCAAGATATGATAAATTCTGACTCTACTTCAGTGAACAAGCTCAATTTTTCTCATTGTATTTGTTCTCACTTAGATAACATAGTTGAAATTATTGAAGATATCTATCTTTTTCTTTCACTTCCTTTTAATATGAACCAGCTACAATGGATTGATTACCAGTCCCTTCACCCAAATAAGGCAGAAAATGGTAAGTAGCGTCATAAATAGAAAATGGAAGCTTACGTCACAAGAATTCTTGCAACACATACAGTAATAGTCAATAGTTAGTACTTCCACATTTTTAAATTTTGTCTCATTTTCTTCACAGCAGGTAACTCAGGTTATTCGGGCCAGATCTGGTATACACAAGTACATTAGTTTTGTTTACATTACATGTATGCAGGTTTTGACTCATTATTTTATTAGAAATGTTAGAGCTGTAAACCTAAGTGTTGAATGCCATAGAGCTAAGCGTCTTACAAACACTAATCCATTCTGTTTCTTAGAGGTAATTTAGGACATTATTCACTCCAAATGGAAAGGAAATTCCTTACAAATGCTCCAAGGTACCATAGATATAATGTTAATTTTGGGGTTGAAATTATTAAAACTTGCTTTATGCTTTCCTGCAACACCTACCAATATATTACCTGAGTAGTATATCCAGGGAAAAATTCTCTAAAATTAGTAAACACTATTTCCTACATGATGGCCCATCCACAGCCACTGCATAACTGTAAAAAACTCTTTATGTGGATGCTTTGGTCTTCAGGCAAAGAACTGGACAAAATATTTCTCCACAGTTTATCAACTTGGTGTGTGTGAATAAATAGTCTTTGTTCTACTTCTCTCAGAGCATGATTCCAAAACTCTATGTCACACTCTCAAATTCTGTCTTCCTGTTCCTGGATATAACATTACTACTACCTGAAGTAAAGAAACAAACCAAGCTCTAACCTCAACGGACAGCAGTGAAACTGGGGTAAGGGAAAGCGGGATCGGGCCCAGAGTATTTAAAGTGCAGCTGTGACGGAAATGAGACAGGAAAGAGAAGTGTGGGAGGATGAGTAACAAAACCGGAGAAGTGTATGGAAACTCATGAATTTTCTCAGGGGCATTCTCCACCCCACAACACAACATCTTGGTTAACTTTTTAAACTTCCAACATGATTATACAAAATCTTTCTCTGCCTCTCCTCTTGTACCCAGTATGGGTTTCATCTATGTGCCACTGACGTCTTTGCAAGAATCTCAGTGCATCATTTGAGCTAATCAACGTAGATATCTACAATTATGGTAAAACAACTTTAACCCATAGCTAAGATGTCTGGCAAGAGATTTGATACTTCTAGTTAAGCCTGGAGCAAACTGCTAGGTTTTCTGGGCTAAACTTTCTTTCAGGAAAAGACACTTTTCAACTAGTCTAATCTTCTGAGCTTTCAAGCAGAGAACTTGCTGTTGCTTTGTTCTCACAGGATGTTTCTCAGCAAGCAAGTATATTTATAGTAAATATGGGAAGATGCAAAATTTTATTTATTTGCCTTGTTGATAAGTGAGGCAAAATATGTAAGTGTTAAAATGAATGTCTTCAAAAGCTGCCCAACTGTCATAAGCTTAATTTTTAAAAGCAGATAGCTTCCACCTTCTGAAGAGCAGACTCTTTACATTTTTTCAGGTGAAATCCCAAATACCAAGAAAAAAAAATCAGTATTTAGATCTGAAATATGGGTATAAGAATTTAAAAGGAGCTAGCTATAGCATTCAACAAAGTCTCAGACAGAATTTCTCAATTTTATCCACATTCAACTTGCCTATGTATTTGTAGTCACATCTCAAAGGAATTTTAATGGAAATTATGGTTTAAGACATGTGGTGACTGGTAAATATAAAAAGACAGTGTAAGTGAAATAAACAAACCCAGAAGTTTCCCTGGACACCAATCAGTTTTGTAAAGAAATGAACTTCAGATTATATTTAGTCACAAAACTCTTTTTCACAGGCTAGCAGTCTGAGACCAAGTGTAGGCTGTGGGTCTAGAAACTTTGTTTGGACAATATTGTGTCCAGATGTGCTTTCTGCAAATAAGTGGAGTCCAGAAACTTAGATTTTTAATTATGGACCCAATTAAGATTAGATATAAAGGCTCAAGGCCCACTGCCTGAAACTCAGTTCCTGAGGAAGCACAATGCTAAATGAAGATCTGCTGAAGGCAAATTCATGCTGCAAACCTTCCCAGTACCCCTGTGTGAAATAATGTGTAGAGTTAACCATGTAAGCATGAATGATCAGCACAGGGAGAGTAGTCTAGAAATGTTTCCTGGAGTGTTGCTGTGTAGTAACCAAACTCCTGCCTGCATGGAGAAGGACAAAGAGAAGAGCCTGTACCAACATGCAGTCAGTACTAACAGGGTACAGTGGGACTCCGGAGCCTACATAGGAGGTGACATTAGTCATGTGCCACTGGTAAGGCCTTCTTTTCTGTATTGGCTTAACTGGCATGAAACCTGTAGTCCATCGATAATCCAACACTGCAGAGATGTTTATTTTGTACATGGCTGTGAACTGTGTTTGAAGACACAGCAATTAGCACAACCAGTTCTTAAACCTTCCCCTTAGCTATTTGGAAGTAAATACTCATGAACCTCTTTTACCCTATCAAACAGGAATTAAAAAGTAAAGTATGTTTATGAAAATAAACATAGTGCTTAGACTTTCAAAATTGCAAAATGAGCATGTCAGACAGACATATATCCTCCAGGGAGACTCAGCAGCAGCAAATGTTATATTCTGATTTTTCACTGAAAATTATATCTCATTCCAAGAAAGGTCTGACTTATTTAGTTACCTGTGCTGGCTTTTCTTTAAGATCCTTGTCGTAAGTCAGGAGATACTTAGAAAGGCAGAAATAATCTTAGTGTGAGTAGAGTGATAATGTAGCCAAGGGGAAGTTTTCAATTATTTATCAAATACAGGAACCAACTGCTGCTCTCCCACTTTGTCTCCTTACACTGCTGCTGGAGAAAGAGGGAGTGATAAATAATCACCCTGCATGGAAGTTACTGCATTGCAGTCCTTTAGCCCTGTGCAATCCTTGAGGAGTGAGTTCTGAATTACTGGAAGGTGCTCCCATACAGGCTGTTATAAAACAATTCACAGCTTCTCTGTCTTAGCATGACTTGAGCTTTTCGAAATAAAAAAATCACTAAGAAATGTAAAATAACTTAACCAGTGAATGGTGCATTTCTCTTGCACTGCATATTTTAAAATCTGGCTGGTTATAACAGATATAGCAACTTTGCAAACCTGGCACTGAAACAGCCTTTATTAAGGTAGGTGTGTAAAGGATGTATCTGAATTACTCAGGCATTGCATTTTGTTTTGTAAGAGAAATCTTTGATTTAGACTGTGTGATTGTGCCAGCACAGGAATACATGTCACGCTTTAATCAATTTGAGTTTATAACTTCAATTCACTTCATGTGATATACACAGAAAATATGAAGTACTTTTGATATTGTTACATCTAAGTGCTATTTTGGAAAGATGCCATAGCTAAAAAGAATTCATATAAAAAAAAAAAAAAAAGAGGGTTCAATATTTCAGTTATAACATAAATAAAGGTCCACAAAGCAAAGGCCTCTCACCGGGTGCAGTTACATGATGAAATATTGTAGATAACCCCATGCTAGATGCTAGTACATCAGTGCTCAGAAAGGCCCCTGGAAAGTTTTGGTTTTATTAAAAGGGGAGTCTCTAAGGAACAGAATAATAATAAGCAATTAGCAAACTAGACATTGCTAGGCACTACTGAGACACTTGGGAAAATTTGTTTCGGGAACAGGGTTCATTCCTTGGAGAATTGCATACACACTGCTGCCTATGGGAAGAAAAGGAATTTTGTTAAATTTCTCTGAGGAAATGTTCTTGAGCAGAGTCCTTATGACAAATACACTGATGTATTTCCCTGGACAATGCAAAGTGTCAGAAAGAAATGAAAAAGCCCAGAATATATGGAAAAGAAAAGGAAAGAATATCATCAGTCTTTGATGATGATGATTCTATGATTCTATGATACTGTTTAACCCCAGTTGGGAACTAAGCACCACACAGCCGCTCCCTCACTCCCCCAATGGTGGGATGGGGGAAAAAATTGGAAGGGTAAAAGTGAGAAAACTCATGGGTTGAGATGAAGACAGTTTAATAAGTAAAGCAAAGGCCATGCACACAAGCAAAGCAATACAAGGAATTAATTCACCACGTGCCATCAGCAGGTTCAGTCATGTCGAGGAAAGCAGAGCTCCATCATTTGTAACGGTGACTTGGGAAGACAAACGCCATCACTCCAAATGTGCCCCCCTTCCTTCTTCCCCCAGCTTTATATGCTGACCATGACATCATAGGGGATGGAATATCCCTCGGGTCAGTTGAGTTCAGCTGATGTGTCCCCTCCAAACTTCTTGTGCATCTGCAGCCTCCTTGCTGGTGGGGTGGTGTGAGTAGCAGAAAAGAACTTGACTGCGTGTAAGTACTGCTCAACAGTAAGTAAAACATCCCTGTGTTATCAATATTTTTTTTCATCACAAATCCAAAACATAGACCCATACCACCAACTTTGAAGAAAATTAACTCTCAACCAAAACCAACAGAACTGTGAACAAGAGAATTGAAGAAAACTGGATTTTAAGGCAAAAGTAAAAAGGATGAATGAAAAAGAATCATCACTTTCACATACATTTTTAAGTACAAAATCTTTATTGTTCCTGACTGGAAATAAACACTGAAATTTTACCACTGAGAATTTCTGGTACATACAGTAACTAGTGTTGAAAAGGAAATTCTGAATTTTTTTATTTAACACAAATATTCTGTATATCTGGCTTGAAAAAAATAATGAGACAGAGAAGGAAATCTTAAAGGAACTAGACTGTATGATAGAAAGATCTGAACCAGGCAGGCAGGCAGGAAAATTTGAATCCCTAAAGCGTATCAGAGCAAAAACAGGGACACAAATTGCATCGTATTTTGTTAGGTGGAGCTTTGCATCTGTCCCTGCAAAGCACACACTGCCAGTAATCAAGAGGCAGAAAGAAGAGAGTATTTCACTCTTCAGTAGCAGAGAGGATGGTGGATGTGGGAGAGAGGCGTGTGGCAAAAGCACCAGGATGTTATTTGTGTATATGTTATTAGAGTGTCAGCCAGAGATGTGATATGTAACCTAGTCTGTAATTTACGTAATTTGTAACTCCTTCCTCTTTCATCACTCATTTTCCTTCCTGTTGCCCCTTGAAGATATTCCGTCTTTAGGGATATTTCCTGGGACTCTGCTGTCTTTCTGAAAAGTTATGCCATGGTCTGAACTTAAAACACTAAAATAATTGCAAAACAAAATGGCAGGTGGTAGGCATTTCAGATTTCCAAAGAACATCCAGGACCTGCCCGGATTCCTTCTGCTTCACTTTAGACATCTATGATGTGAGCATCTGTGCGCAGACTAGTCAGGCTTATTTCACTTCACCATCTATGTAGAAAAATCAACATGTTTATATTTTGATAGGATTAACCCTGTGGATGCCTATGCTCCTGTCTTAGTTGTGACTCATTTTCTTTGTCGCCTGCAGAAGGAACAAAGGATAACAAGTTGGGATGTAAACGTATACCTTGCAGGTATCGGAAATTAAATGAAATGACTCTCGATGAGGTTGTGAGCAGAAAACCAATGCAATTTATGTGCCATTTTGTTTTGCAGCGTCCCAGTGAAGGGTTAGCAGTTAAGAGATGTTTAAAAATGTCTGCTTCAAAATACTTCCCATGGTAGCAAAGCAGGAGGATGTGTGAGAGTAGGCATAGTACCTACAGAGAGTGCCAACTCTTCCTTTCCCATGAATGGTTAGCAAAGTCAGCATGTTTCTTCAAACTAACAAGAACCTTATGAATATCTCTACAAACAACACCATCTAACTTTTAAGCAGAAAAAATTGAGTGCAGATGGTTTAGGTTGCTGGTCAGCTAAATAATCAGATAAGTAAGAGCGACCTGATGCAAAGGAAATGACAACATCAGAATACAGAAAATTATGTGAATTAATGGACTGTAATTCATTCTGCTAGGTATGTGTGTTTAGTCACAGCTGGGTAAATGATATAGTCATTCAAATCCATTCAGCTCAAGTACTATTTCTAACTGCTGTTCACCTGGTAATGCTAGACCTGGAAAACAGTTTCTCTTCTGCAGAAGTTTCTTTCTTTCACTTCATGGAATGTCATCTGCAAAGTACTTTATCTACCATTTCACTAATTTATCGGACACTCCTCTAATATGTAGTTTCTATATTTATGATTTACATAGCTTATAATGAATACTAAAGAGTAGTCAGATATTAGCACAGTCTCTCAGTTGCAAGACAAGGAAACCCAAAGGAAAACTTTAGTAGTACACTGGCAGCAGGTCTCACAAGAATAATTAAAATATTTCATTCATGCCCAGTTCCTTAAGCCCAAAAACTAAACTGAATTATTTTATTATAGATAAAATTATAAAAGGCTTAAAAGAATAAAACCCAAATGTGATCTGAACAATTCCAACTTCATTTTCCTTGATGTTGCTGGTCTGAGCGACAGGAAGTGTCCTGGAATCATCCTGCTGATTACAAGACAAAAGCCAAGCCTAGAGGCAGGCTGGTCAACCCTCCTGGATTCCTCCTAGATCACAAGCCAGCTAACAGATTACTCCACTAAAAAGGCATGAATTTTCTCTAAACTGGCACAGTGTTTGGGGCCTTTTCTTTTTTCCAGGACTCTCCAGCTCACCTTCTACATGAATGAGACAAAAGCTAAGAAATAATTTCTCATCTCATTTTACTTAAGTCTTTGGAATTTTGCTCACCGTATCACAACAAGCAAGAAGACTGATCAGGCTTACCTGATCAAGCTGGTTGCATACATAGCATATGAGCAAACATCTGCTGCTTAGGCTATCCGATTCTCTGAAAATGTACTTAAGCTGATCAGCAAATCCCAGACTCCCTTCTTTCTGTTCCACTTTGCTTCTGAGAAAATATAACTCCATTGGTTGGATTCATTTGCCATGATGAGGATGTCAACAAAGTAAATGTTCATACAAGCCATCGAGGTGCCCTTCATCCTTGGGTGTAATTAATCTCAGCCTGCAAGAGACATCCATAATAAGTCAGGAATGTGCCCTTATATGCTTCTTTCTCTTCATTGGCAATCTGTTCAGCCATGAGAGGGGGTATCTGTCTCTATTGAAAGACTGATGACGTAAGTGTGTTGTTTTAACACACTTCATGTCTTCCCTGACCAGAATCAAGAAGAATGTCTGTCCAAAGCTCATATATGTGCCCAACGGAAAGTTCTGGAGGTCTATGGCACCATGACATTTTTTAACTTAGCATTTCTGCCACTAGATGTTAGAACTTTGTTATTTGCCAAAAATACCTTAATTTCTTTAAAATGTTCTCTCCTGTAGCAAGAGGCTACATATTCTAAAGAGATGACATGTCAGGAATTACTGACATAAGGTAAAAAGAAAAACAAATTTCATAGAAAAATGGGTGTTATACACTGCCTAATAACATGAATACACAGGTTGTTACTTATTTCCCTGATTCATAAACGGCAATATTTCCATGCCTTCCTACTACACGAATGGTATGTTCCAGGATTTTTATCTAATTTTTTTCTTGAAGGCAGTTGAAATGGCCTCTCCAGATGTTTTTAAATAACCAAAGCATGCTGTTATCAAGCAGCTTAATTCCCTGGAAAGGAAAATAATTTTGTGTACTTTATTTAGATATTTCTAATTTCTTATAAAGCTTACAGAAAAGATTTTGACAATGGTAGTTGATGCTGTTTTCCCACTTAACAACAAGTAGTTCAAATTCTCTACAGGTATTAACCCCATTCACTCCCATCAGCTAGCCCCCAGGGAATCCTCTAAGAATAAATTTGAGTACAAGTGAGTTTGTCACTTTGTAGTGTAAGGATTTAGCTATCCCATAGGAAGAGTATAAGAAGCAGGCTGGAAAATTGTCATGACCTTTGTTTTTGTGAGCCTGAGACCACAGGGAGAAATAAGTGCATCTCTTCTAACAGAACTAGTTGTATGTTTGCTCTCTTAAATGCTAGCAGGATGCACATGCCTTTAATTGGATAATATAGTCCTTGCACATTCCACATTACCATTTTAAGGGCAGCTTCTATTTTATATTCTGAAGCTGTAACTTGTAGCAATAAAAAGCAATTTAACACTTGAAACTAGCGGTCTCAAACCATTTGCAGACAGACACTTCGAAGTTGTGTAGCTCAATTCAGTTTCAAAGGCCTAAAATTTGAAAGTGATATTTAGTTTTTCTAGTCTTCTTCCGCCTTATTTACGGTTTTTGTCCCCATCACAGAACACTACAAAGCTAAGTAGAATGTAAACCAGACCATAATATAAAAGCACATGTGAATCACTATCTAGCTGACATAGCAGCTTAGCTTGAAACCTGTCATTTGTAGCTGGATACTAACAGGCAAAACGTAGTTTAGAGCACAGTAAGGGCAGTGACGTGAGAAAATTTGTGTGCCTTATAGTTGTGAATGTACACATCCAGCTTAAAGACATTTTTCGTTGTTCTCTGTTTGAACATGTAATCTCAAATCTTGACCTCTACAATAACATAGAAGAAAGGAGAGGAAAAACAAAGAAAAAAAATCCTGCAAAAATCCTTCTTCTTTGTTTCTCAGGGGTACACAGGGCAGTTTCTGTAGCCCAACACTGGAATATGAAATATGAGAAGTTCCTCTCCTCTTTTTCCCTATGCATCATTAAAGGCCAAATCTAGTTAGCCTTTTCTCAAAATTCATTCCCTTGAGCCTCTCACAAGTCAGTTCTGTGATATCCTATTTTAAAAATTTCCCATTTGTTCAAATGAGGCCTCATTAATGCTAGGCAAAGTCTTGCAATAACTTTGTAACTCCGTAGACATGTCCTGGGACCTAGTTTACCCTGTTTTGTTGCTGCAAAATAACATACAGATGGTTTATTATGCACAATCACTCCCAGTTCACTTCCTGACCTATGTCCTATGACATTAACATTAGACATTATAAACCTCAAATGCATTAACATTTGAGAGTTTTCAACTTAGCAGTCATATAGGCTCGGTGAAAGACATTCATTAAAACCAGATCACACGCACAACGAGTGAACTTTCTCATTAATGTTCCTTAAAGGTCAGGGAGATGATGATGGCAAAATTCTAAAGTAATAACTAATAGTAATGATTTTATATTTATAAAGCACTTCTGTTATCAGTATTCCAAAGTATATTAAAGCCACGGTGAATAAAAATGTTTGTACTTAGTGTGGCTTGTTGCAGAAAAGCATAAATATTACTGAAACTGAATTTTGAATAATTTGCCAGACTATACAGTGTATCATTATTTTAACTAATATTTTTAAAGTTTCCACTAAAATAATATTATGACCAGTTCTCCTAAATATGACAAAAAAGCCAAGATATCAAGTCAGGCCTAAGTTAATATGACACTTCTCAGTATGGGGACTCGGAAATGTCATTAAAATGGTGGGGGTTTTTTACATAAACATGGTGCAAGTTATTATGAAGCCATTTTCTTTTTTTTTTTCTTGCAAATTTTTCCTGGATTCTGTCACTGGACAATGTTCCATTTTGCCCTAAAGAATAAATGAGTCTTCTCATTCATCTCTTAACCTTAACAGCTAATAAGTGGGGTTTCTCAGAGAAAAAACTGCCTTACACAACTTGCCATACTCTCATGAGGAAACTGGATCTTTATAAAGACACAATTTCACAAGATACAGAGCATACACTTTTCATTCCTTTGCAAGGGCCAGGCACATAAATGCCATACCAACAAAAACAACAACCTTTGGCAAGTGACATCCAGCATTACAGTACGCCAGCAGCCAGGTAGTGTGAAACAAGCTGAAGGACTAAAGTCTACACAAACTAGCCAGTGCAGGTCTACCCAGAAAAGCAATTATCCTGGGAATCCCAATGCTGAAGAGATCCACTCTTTAGTCCTACCCCACAACTGGAAAATTGCCATTGACTTCAGCACACTGAATAGAGTGTAATTCATATTTAGGCCCAAATGCTCATGCAAGTGACAGCACTGAATTCTTGGTGTACGTTGTTCCTTTTAGCACTGCAGAGCCAACAAAGGGGTCTGCGAGAGGGAGTTAGCTGTGAGGCAGGCTTGTGCTTCATCAGCAGATCTGTCTCCTCCATTCTGACTGCAGCTTCCTTATGGCTGCTGATGATTATGAGACAGGAAAAATCACAGCTGCTGTTCCAAAAATCCCTTTTAAAACAGAGTAAATCCAATCCTGTATCACTGGCAAGTCAATTAATACGAAATGATCTGATGCTTGTTTTGCAGTCTGTCGAACAGAAGGGTCAGGAGTAAGGATCTACATTAGAGGCATCTCATTTGCACCAGGTGTCCTTATACTTGTTTTAATTTGTTCAGAAACACACATTTTAGAAATGTTGATAAAGATCTGGAATGTTTCCTAACTGAGAGCATAGAAACCAATAGATTGTTTTTGATATACACGGTCTCCATTCAAAAGAGACCCCAAATCTGGGAATTTCTTTTTGTTGTGATTTGACTTCATATAAAATTATTTATACTAAATATAGTATGTCATTATGCAATGCAAAACTAGATTTTAGGGACATAGAAGGTGGCAGAAGGAGGTTTGTATGCTTAGGCAGAAAAGCAGGACTGCCTTGAAAGACAACAAAGATACAGAAGCAAAGGCTATTGCAATGCTGCCACTTACTGCCTGAACACGAAACAATTGCTCTGAGAAATTATCATGCACTTCCTGCTTTCCAGAAGCATCAAGTTGTATTACAACTGGGAGATTGGTATTGTCAGGAAAACACTGGGTTTTTTTGTCTCACTTATTAAGAGCCTAAGACCTTCAGAATAGGGATTGACGACTGCTGTGAGGTTTTGTATAACCTAAGACTTCTGAGCACCATATTAATCTTAATATTCTAATCCTAATAATAAAGTAGCTAAAGACTATGAAAAAGCAAAGAGTCATAGCCACAGAGTTGCTCTCGCCTACGCAGCATCAAGTAATTTATGGTAATTGGTGTACAAGTAATACAGGTAGAACTAGACAGTAAAATAGAGTTGTAGTATACAGAGCTGTAAAATCGTACTTCTGAGGGAGGATGCTATATCCTGTAGGATGACAGTGAGCTCCAAATGCCGGTATTTTCTGCTTCTTTAATGTCTTGAGACCTTAAAGAAGAGATCTTGAGAGCTGTTCTGCCAATAAAATGATGACAGCTTGGAATAACTGCACAACTTAAAACTACTTGCCCCTATGTCTGCCTGTGCTCTGCAGTCTCCTGGTTTTGTTTGCCCTTTCTGATGTGAAAATTTATTATTCAAAATGACATTTGAACAGCTGGTGATGCTTGGAAATTTCAGTTTTACAGATCAGAAACTGAAAAACAAGGAGACTAAGTCCTACATCGACAAAGCACCTAGTTTTCATTGAAATCTAATAGATTTCAGTGTCCAAGTACTTTTGAAAATAAGCAATTTAAAGATATCTGACCAAATCTCAAGGGAACTGTATTACAGGAGAATGATCTGAATATGAGCTTGTGGAGTTCAAGACTGTCATCAAAACTGCCTCATACCTGAATCAAGAATGTTTCTTAAATGTTGGTAGTCACTTTGTATTACTTGTGAATTGAATTTAGATATTTATTCTTGAAAATGGCCCACAAAATTCTAATATTTGGGATCTTTTTAAAAAACTCAGTTTAATTAAATGAATACATCTATCACATAAGCCACGGAGACCAGACTTTACTACCAGTTAAAGACTTAAAGAAGTAAATAGACCTAATGATGTAATAGACCTTAGGGTCTATTGCCATCAGTTTGTATGTATGTGGAAGCTTGATTGACATTTATGGTAGCTGTGCAGGCACAGAAAATGAGAAGAAAACCCTTTCATTTTAACTGTATCAGTAACAAAATCCTTAAAGCTCTTCTACAGTGAGTATTTCAACCGCAGAAAAACAATTCTCATACAAGCAACCTATTAAATATGCTAGAAGAACAATACATATCTGACTTCTGGCAGATATATGAAAAATCTACATTTGTACCTAATTTATTCTGGAGTCAAAGACCTAAATGCATGTGTTTTCAGTTGCCATTTATTTTATGACTCGTTCTTTCTATTTATTCCTTTCAAATTATCATCAGGTGAGGAACGTCTTGTCTGACAGAGCAGTTTCCTGCGTTATGTATTTAGTGTAAACAATGCATTTTTTCTGAACATATGGGTTTGATGATGTTTTTAAAATATTTCCCCAGTCTCCCTCCAGCTTCTCCATGCTGTGGCTCCAAAGAAATAGGGACAGTGAGAAAATGAGAAAGATGGAGCAGCTTCAGATAGCTCTGCTTCATACCTGTAACAACTTGTCTCATCCGCCGCTCAGACTTTTGCTTGTTTTGACTGTATCCAGTCGCCGGGTTTCATGCCCTTTTAAGCTCCATTAGTCTCTGGATGATGACTGATTGCTATTCTGAGCTCCATGAATGCCCAACTATTAATCCCACGTCTGACAGCCTTTGCAGTAGTGGGACTCCCACAGTCAGTGTGACAACCTTCCCAGGCATCTGACATGCCAGTTGGGCATGTCCCCAATCAGGTATGACCTAGGTCTGGAGCTTGGGTTTCCAAGTGCCCTCTGAGGACTGGATGGCATGGCATTTGCTGTGTTTTGAAAGAAAACAGCAATCTAATCAACTGGACTCAAAATACATGACTTCAGCTTAAGAAGTATCTAGAAGCTGTGCCTGTATTAGCAATGCAATGTTTTATGTGACATATAAGGAACAGCTTTGAAGGAAGAGAGTTGGTGCTAGGCACTTAGTGTCCACACTTCACATCTTTTGGGTAGATTTTAGATTACTCCCCATCTGGTCCCATACACTGAATGTCCAGCCTAGTGGTTGGAGCACACTTTCTTGTTTGGTTTTGTTCAAACTCAGTTCAGTTTGTGTCGTCTAAGACCAAAGCATGATAAATGTGAATGACTTGGGAGATCCTTTTCAAAAACATAGTTCTTATTTGAAGTGAAATGCTACTGTGATCCTTGCCTACAATCCTTACCTGTGAATGTGATGTCCATCAAGGAGCTTAAATGTAAACCCAAATTAGGCTCCATGTAACTGCATTTCTGTAAAACCACTCCAGTGAAATCTTCGCTGGGTAGCCCAGGCCCAGTGCTGGCCACTGGGAATGTCATGTGTAGGACTCTCAGTCTCCTTGTATCCATGGTATAAAGATGGGAGTACCTGAGCCTGTGCTGTGAATGCAATGCTTGCAACAAGGAACCCAACTTCAGGTGTTGCAGCCCTGGGCAGCCCACCACATAAGCCCTTTCTTGGTTCAGGAACAAACTGCACAGTTTATGTCTAAGCAGGCTTCCATTAAGCCTTGGAATTGCTCGGGGCAATCCCAAGCACAAGT